>NW_019174346.1:775506-1040586 GCF_002260705.1 Seriola dumerili
ACAGCACCTTGTTATTTATTATAATTCATTCTCAAAGTTTTAAATTTGAATGTGGCAATCATAGGTGGAGCTTTGTGTATTTAATGCCTCTTTGTTGCTGGCAACTCACATTTTCTGAGTGAAGGCATTTTTGTGATCATTCTCTCATTTTCTTGCAATAGTCCCATTCAAGTTTTTATACAATTCACTTGTAAATACCCTTTCTTATCTGCAGTTATTATTGAATCTCCGGCGATTTTCCACCTTCTGTGATTTGCACTCATGCCAGACCCTATCACACACGCTAATCCACAATGTGAGTTTTATTGTGGCTGCCACTGCATAAAACAGAGGTAACCAGGTTGGCTCTTCTATTATATTTCTGATAATAGCTCAGTGGACGTCATTTGTGCTTTTGACTACGTTATTGACAAACTGCACTTGACCTTTATTACACATGAAATATATCTGAATTGGCCTTCAAGTTCTAGTACCAGTGCATCTCTATTGTTCAATCTACTCGTATGTTGTATGCTATTCCTTTTTTATGCCCTCTTTCCTGCTGGCCACATTTTTATTTAAAAAACTAAAATACCAATTTTTCTGCTAAAACAAATTGACCTCTTAACGCCCTAGTTTTAAAAAAAAAAAAGCAAAAATTATTTTTAAGGAAAAGCATCTTGGGAATATGTTCTGTAGGATGAGATCACCCCCATTGCTTGGATGTTGTTACTATGTGCATGAAGTTTTATGTGATTTGATTTAGATAGTGTTGGTTGAAACACAAGCAACGTAAAACATAGCAAAGTCTTTGGTATTCAAAATAATCTTGAAAATAATTTCTTTGAGTCCAAGGTTTGATGAATGAGCATTTTATAATAGCTGGTTGAACACCCAGGTGATATACACATACAGTGACATTTATATAACAATTCTATGTTTATGCCTCAGCAAGAGCCTAGACTGTTGACTAAGGTCCGAACAGATTAAACTGAAACCAATCATACTGTCACCCAGCTCTCTATGAAGAGTCATTCAATACTGAGTTCATTTGCAGTAAAGGATGGAATTATAAAAAATGGAAGGATTTCAAGAGCAAGCACTTGCCCATAATTCAGCTTTTCCTGGCAAACAGCATCTCATCACGCTCTTTGCAGCTTAAAGCCATTCAAGAGTTCAAAGTCTACCTGCACCAGGTCACAGCCTATCCACGCCACCATCAGTCGGATACAGGCCTAACTCTAAATACAGACAGCCGCCTTTTTTAATTTCAGTCTTATGTTTTATTACAAAGACCTAGAACAACACCTGCTTGGCTTCTTTGCTCAGGCATTATCATATTTTCTACTCTCTTTCTTGGTTATGAAGAGGTTTTGCTGAAGGGCAGACAGAAAATTGCCTTTGAGGGGGAGTGAGTGTTCAAACCTCGACCAACGTGCCTTCTTATGAATGTTGATACAGGCTGTTATCATTGCAAACAGTAATCACTTACAATGATCTATGTCATGTCATAGAAATGAGACAAAGATGTCTGAGAAAACCAACAAGCAAACTAAAGATAAATCAATCACTGGAAATTGTATGACCCCCAGGTAACTTTGTTATTGTAACTTTAAGATTTTGGTTGGTAATTTTATTCAGCTGGTGTTTACGCAGAATAAAAGCAGAAAACTAAAATCAAAAAATCATGTTTATCTTGTGTCTTTTAAGCGCGAAGGGTTTCATCTTTGTGTGAATGGAGGATACTGAAATCTAAGTATTCCTTGTGTTTACAATGCTTTGACACTCAGTAATTACATTACAGACAGGCTCATTTACATAGACAGAGGAGAAAGAAGATAAAACTCTCTCTCTCTCTCTCTTCTCTCTCTGCTCTCTCTCTCTATATATATATATATATATATATATATATATATATATATATATTTTTTTTTTTTTTTTTCGATTAAACAATAGAAAAACATTCTGTGTTTGTCGAACAGTTCGCAGTTTTTAAATTTAGTTGCTGCAACTCAACGAAAGGTTGATGATTGATGAATGAAATGTATTATGTGTATTTGTATTTTAAATATTTGATTTTTTAATGTAGGTGTACAATTATTACACGATAGATTACATTGGACAATCTCCAATACAAAGGCCTTTAAATAACAGTCCTTTGGTGAAGTGAAGCCAAAAAGACAGAAAGGCTTCAGAAGTCTTAAGTGCTGATCTACCTGACAAAGAAGATCTCTGTGTTAAAATATAGTCATGCTTTAAAAAAACAAACACACACAAAAAATATAGATAACGTATAAAATAATTTGTCAACAGCTGCACATTTTTTAAATGGTTTGTTAACCTGAAAAAAAAGTAACAGACTGACCATCCATCCTCCTTGACATTTGGTATTTCAGAGCCACTTCGAAGAGGTCATCTATTACCCAGACATCACCAGAGCCCTCAGCAGTGTGCACTACTCTGCCTCTACACCAAGATACACTGCACACTGAGCCATTTATAATATATTATAAAACTAATATTTTGTCAAGATGTCCAATTTCAAGCTATTGTCTTTTACAGCAATCACTGTATATAGCTATGATTATAACATTTCCAAAGTAACAAAAAAAAAAAAATTATAATCTTTGCTCTGGTATCTAGATTGTATAGCAGAAAGATGTCCAACACTTCAACATATTTGTTTCACACAGACTTCTCTGCTGCGTTCACAAAACACATTTTAAATATATGCTTTGGATTAATGTTGCAGTGAAGCAGCAATGTTGCTGTTGGTTTGCACAGTGTCTCAGATGTAAAAGGTTTGATTATATTTATAAAAGTGCGCTATAAATTGCCTCCCGTTAGAGTAATTGCTAGTAATTTTTGATGAGAATCACATAACTTCCCATCATCTCAGCCGTCAAGTTTGTGAGAGTTTGAGCAGTGATTGCCGGCTGGAGACACTGTTCACTCAGGGCAGGCAGCACTTCAACAGCTGAAAGTGGAAAACTGCCACTGAATTGAGGAAAGTGAGGTGAGCAGCCAGAAAAGATGAAAGCTGAAGCCAAAATGGCAAGACTTGGATTTCTGTGACTCAGGGCCTGCATGCTCTAACAGGATGTTGCTGAACCCAGACACACAGAGCAATCCTTACACACACAAACACTGCTCAAAGAAAGTGTGTGTGTGTGTGTGTGAATGCAAAGGTGGGGGCAGATCTGTTGTCTTGTGCAGTCACCCGCCTTTATCTGCACTTAACTTCTCATTAGGGGCTTGTGTGACATAAGGCAACAACCTGTGACCAACTAGACGCGGTGTATGGGTGACGCGAGTGTGTGTGTGTGTGTGTGTGTGTGTGGGGGGGGGGGGGGGGGGGGGGTAGAGGTGGAGCTGTTTGTGTGACTTGTTGTCACTTGTCAGGTATCGCAGCTACTAGCCTTGAGATACTTGGCTGTTGTCTGAGAGTGCTTTATCATCTTGATAAATGCAGCCTTGAAGCAGTGCACTATCAGCATGCTCAGAGGCATGAGACACACTCTGACTAATGAAAAGAGAAGGTCAAGGCGAGGGAGGGGCACACAGTGAGAGGAGGAGGAGAAATGCTGAACAGACATGTGGATGTAAAAATAAGGGACAACATGTCACACACTCCATGAAAGTGTGTGTTCCTGCCATAGTATCTGGCATGGCGGCATGTGTTTGCCTTTGTGTGTGTGTGTTGCTGTTTAAATGCACGGTTTAGTCTTTTCTGTATGAACCCATGCAGCCAAGCATTTTATTATGGACAGAAACTATATGTTCAAATTTGCCTCTGCACACAGAAGCTGCTGTTTTTTCAAGGCAGAGTAGAGTTTCTCACTGCAGCAGTAATTTCTCCCTTCACCCTTTCAAAACATCCACTGCACCATATCTGTCCCACTATGGTTCTAATTACACTTGACAAGAGGGGTTACATTAATTTTCTTGTACCTGTATTTCTGAAGACATATTCCTTCTATCTTGAATGTTAATACAGCAGGTGTTGAGAATTTCTGGCCCAGTGTTAATTTTGGAGTCATCAAAGTGACAGCACTGAGCTTGGGAATCCTTTCAGGCTCATTACCATAGTCTGCTGAATCTATTGGCAAGGCCCCGCATGACTGGGCAGACACTGCTCCAGCCTAGCCGTCAGATAGAGGCAATGATCAGGGGGTTAACAGATGCTGCTCAGTCTTTGGGGTCACATCCACTCTATTCCCACTGCTGGAGCTCACACTGAGCTGGAGTGAGCACAACAGCCATCTACACCGCAGTTTGCTGTGGAAACAAGAAAATGGACAGCTAAGAGAAATGTTTCCTCCCACAGCCTCTCCCAATGCTCCGTACCCAACTGTTACAAATCCATGAAGCAGTTTGTGAAATTCATAATTTGAGGCCAAAGGTCAGGTGGAGCTTGATATACCCTACCCCACCCCTTCTCTTTTCTCCTGTAGAGAATGGATTTGCACAGAAAGCTTTGAAAAACTGTCTCCTGCTCAGTGGACTTGCTCAGAGGGAGTTCTTTTCCAATACATGGTAATGAGGAATTTGCAATTAACCGGGCTCTGCCAGGAGGAAGCTCCAAACAAAGGGGAGGCGGTGGGAGAGAAGGACGACAGTACAAAGCTGCAAACTACACTGAACTATTTATGCTTAGCATGGGCAAGTTCAGGAGAAATGGGATATTTATAGGGAAATTGGGTCATTGCACAGGCAACGACCAGGGTGAGCGGATAGAGGCGAAAAAAAAAAACATTAAAGACAACACACAGAAACAATATATTCATGGTCAGTTATTGTGTGCTAATTCATTGCTCATCTGATGATAAAACACTCTAATTCATACTTTTAAATAACATTGTTTTTCACATGTGATGACGCCATGGATCTTTTCTTTTAAAGGTAGTTTTGTTTTATTCGTTTTGAAATATTTACATCTTTAAAAATGCAGACTTTATGCAGTACTGTGATCTCACACAAAAGCTGAAACAGCATCTTAAGGCTCTGAGCAGAAAGGAATCAGTTTGGTCTCCTCAATAGACATCATCATCATTTACCAGTTTTATCTATTAAATATGTAACAACTGTGACGAAATGTCAACTCCAATGAAAATAAGAAGCATAAGAGAAAACAGAGTGTGTCAACTCTGTTTTAATAACAATCAATCAATCAATCAATCAATCAATCAATCAATCAATCAATCAATCAATCAATCAATCAATCAATCAAAACTGTATTACAGATTCAGGGTCCAAACAAAAGACATTACATAGAATAAATGATAAAAAATTACAATAAAAACAAAAAATAAATGAAAATATAAATCAGTGTTGTACAAAGAGATGATCATCAAAGAGATGGTCCTCTCCTCATCAGGAATGTGGAAGACTCTGTTTTCTCTATTCACACATATTCACACATTTTAGCCATGTAAGAAATGAATGCATATAAGGGGAGGTGCATTATATGCATGTACGTTAGGAAAACTCAAAGTAAAATGAAAACAGACAATCAGAAAGAAACAAACAGGTTTTTTTTGTTTTCTTATCTTTTAGTGATAAAATTTGACAAGGTTTGAAACACAAAATCTGAAACACTAACATGAACTTTCAAAACATTCACTATTTATGTGACTAAATAATACTGACATAAAAAAAAACAATGCCAGCATGCGTTCATGTGAAAACACATGACAACAATAATTTGACTATTGTGAAAAATGTGTAATCTGTTTCCCAGAATGGTGTTTTGCTGAAGAAAATTGCTTTAAAAAAAAAAAACCAAATCTACGCTCGAGCAATCACAAAAAGAAAGTCTCGGAGGAAATCAATGCTATTAGAAATCCACGTCCCTGACAATCTTCAGCAGAGAAAATACACAATAACACGAGCTGGTCTGTTCTCTGTGATCAAGCGTCTCTGAGTGTTTACTATACTTAAATAATTAAGACTGTCTGTTGCACTTCTGTGGTAATCATGAATATTTTTCTTAAACTCTTAAAAAAGAAAAAAAAAAGTTCAAACACCATTAAAACTTTCGAATAAAAAAGTTGAAAACAACGTACTGGAATGATCAACTAAGGATTGAATTGCATCAGATAAGGAAATTTGCTGTTGTGTGTTGATTTGGGAATATATCAATTTCTACTACAAACACTGATATCAGCCCTCAGTTTCAAACCCTAAATGTCTCACAGTTCCCTCCCCTCTAACAGCTGAGGACTGATTGGTGCAGCCAGACAAACAGCAGTAAATAACAGTGAATGCTGCACACATTTCAGGACACTACTCTAATTGCGATTGTTGGCTGAAAGGGGTCATGGTTCTGCACTGTGAATGTAATTCGCGATGATTAGCCTTGCGTGCATTTGTGAGTCCTGTAACTCTGATATAGTTGTTGTCTGTGACTGTAATACGGGCTGTAATTTGTAGGTTATAATGCTGCGTGGGTGGAGACTCATTGATAGCATTTGGCACACAGCCTTGCTTGGATGAAGCACTTAGCCAAGCCAGTCAATCTAAATATCACAGACAGCGCTCTGAGTCAGTAGGAGTGTGTTTGTTAGCCGAACATGCCGTGTAATAATCAGTCAGTCCTTAGCTATCTAATGAACAGTCATCATAAGATGTTTTTACATAATCCTGCCATCTAACATTGCCTTAATGCTTGTAAAGGCTTGCTGCTGATGTGTGCCTCATTACCTTGGGACATTGGTCATTTCATTTCAAGAGTCTGATTTTCATTAACTGCTCTGCCCCTCCACCCCCACACCCCCTTACCCATTAGCAGAATGAAAGCTCGGCTGCAACCATCTGGCTGCCAACTAGACCTCGGGGCTGCTTTATGGCTCCACCGAGCTTCACTAAAGGGAAAGTTGCACTATTAGAGCCTTTTCTGAGTCCGGCCAGAGGGAGTACAGGACTGATGCAAGGAGAGTGTCCCACACTTGGGTGTGTGTGTGTGTGTGTGTGTGTGTGTGTGTGTGTGTGTGGGGGGGGGGACAGAGAGATAAATTTAGAAGAAAAACAGAGACATTGGCGCAGTGATAGAGGAGACAGAGAGAGGCAAAGTGAGACAAAGTCAAATAGAACCTGAAAGGAGAGTCAACATAAAAAAGAGAAAATGAGACAGAGCAAATAAAGGAGAGAACAAAATGAGTCTGTGTGCGATGACACTGACACACAATATATTTCTGAAATAAATTCCCTGTTAATCCAGGGCAGTTGAGTCTTAAGGGCCAGAGGGGTGACACAAGAGTGTGTGATTCATCCATCAACCGATGATAACAAATCACACATGGCTTTTGTGTGGATCTCAAAGAGCAGGTGTGAACATTTCACTGCTGCCAGTGTGCACATCTTATTTTCAGAGTGAGTGGTCTTGTTTTGAAATGATCTGCTTACTTATACTTTTTAAAGTCTGACTCTGGTTCTCTTCCAACATCTTTATTCCTCACGCACATCCCCATCTCTCTTCTTGTCTTCTAATTACTTATATTTTGATGCTGTCTTGCCAAACAGACTGCCTCTGAATACATGTCAACCTGCTGCGTCTTCATGGTCAGAGTACTGCAGAGTGCAATACAGCAGCACAGAGATCCACCCTGTGGTATGTGGTGTTGCTCATTTCTCACTTATGTGGAAATTACTGAGTGGCTGAACAGAATATGGGCACATAGCAATTATGTTACTGGCTATATTAAGCCTCTTTTGATACAGACTAATATGACCTAGATAACTAAAGGGGGTGTAATGATAAGCACAGTAGATACTATCTACTAATACTTTTTGATGATTTTGGTGTCATAAGGGGAAAGCATATTTCTCCAAACTTATCAGATTAGTTATTTCTGAATAAGACTGGATGATGAGATTGTTAATAAAGTAAAAGCACAGTCTGATTAATTCCTGTTACAAGAACAATAATGTAATGATGGGACTTTATTGATCTTGCAGAAGAAATCACCTTTTCATTTCATTCACCTCTCATTCATTCGTTCAGACTCCGCAGGGAGGTCAAAGGTCATATAACAACTCTTAAAGCTTGTAGCAGTTGAGTGTCTTGCTCATGCTTCAGTTTCTCTGTGTTGACTTGTGATGCACGTTGAATCCCAGACAAACTGAACACACATCAGCAATAACTTGAAGTGAAAAATTAACACTGAACACGTCATCGCATGCATCGTCATGGATGATTGTCAACAAGGCAACTCATTCCCCTCAGCTGAAACCATACATACTCAATGGACTGTAAAGATCATCTCTGACCCCTCCCATGCTGCTTGTCACCTCTGCAGGTCACTACCCGCAAACACTCACAAACAGCTTTTTCCCAGAGTTATCAGGACTCGGAACTCCCCCCTGTAGTTCCCTCCTCACACATACCATTCACCTTTGTGTGGTTATGTGTATTTGTATATGTATATGTATATGTATATGTGTATGTGTCTGTTGTTGGCCATGCATGTATTGTGCTGCTCTCCACTGGCCTTGGTCGTTGACTTGTCTTGTGCCTCCACAGGAAACCGAATGCAGATTTTCCTGAAGAGTATGTGTCATTGTTACATTCTGTATGCTTTTACTTTTACTGCCTTACCCTCAGTAATCGATTTAGCAACCACTACTTTATTCATTAAAGCACTCCTTCAAGCACTGGGCAGACATACATCGCTGGCAGATAGATACAGCCCTGAGACATAAACTGAATCTGGAAAAAAGGACAAAGGAGTTGACCTAGGAGACTCAGAGACTCATGTCATGATTATTTCCAGCACCTGAGGAGCGTTTCACCCCAGAGCTCGTCATGCACAGTCTGAGCCTGACTGGGAGTGGGATTAAAAAAAAAAAAAACTCAGCTGCAGTCCTGAGTCCTGTGGGCAAAAAAATGGTGTGTGTTTTTTTCAAAGTAGGGTTGGTCATTAAAAGCAATGCAATGTAATGGTGGTATGAACAAAAGCAGATAGATAACACTCACTTTTAAGATCCATGTGGAACAAGTCACCGGCACACTGAAGACCAAACCTGGATATCTGTACAGAAGGCCATTGTTCAATCCACCATTCTGTCTTTTATGGTGAGAGTGTAAACATGTACTGTATACCCGAAAGCCTCTTAACTCCATGTATCACAGATCACTATGCTTTATCACATGTGGAAGGTGGGGTGGTCTTCTTGGGGAAACAATAAATCATTTATCTATTAAGCTGTACTGTGAAAACTGTCGTGCCAATAAAGCTATGTCTACTTCATCATCTAAATACAGTCATTTAATGTTTGGTTGGGACATTTTTAATTAATCTGTACTGCATGCAGCTCAGAAAACAGGTTTTCGATACTATACTATTCAGGAATAGAAATGAAAATTTATCATTTCTTCTGCATATTTTGAAATATTGCACTCAATCACATCTAATTTCACTGGTCATTATTATTTCTTAATATGTAGCTTTTTTATTTTTTGTTTGAAGTTTTAGTCCATTCTCATACTGTGGTCTGTGCAAAGATCTCATATAAAAAAAGGATAAATAATAGAAAAGGGAGATTATGATCCCCGGGAGTCTACCAGTTTAAACAAAGGATTAAATAATAGGTTAAAGAAAAGACCCAGTTGCTGCTGGTTTTTATCATAACAGCAGAAGTAGAGTGGTATTCCTAAAAATATCCTCTTCTGTACATTTGAATGTGGTCACTGTTGATGAATATGAAATGAAAAGATGAGTGGAGGAAGGATGTCATTGAGATGTAAAGGAGATGCAGGGAGCAGCCACAGGGTTTAAACAGGTTGAACTAACTTTGAGGAGGCTGTTCCCTCGGCTGACGCTAGGAGCTGTCCGCGGTGCTGAAGCCTCGGCTGCTTCTTCTCTCCATGTGCCCACAGCTCACACAGCCACGAATCCGTTTACCGAGCGTCCAAATTGAACAGGGACCTCCGTCTTTCACTTGATTATTCTCGACTGTTTTCACCCCGCGAATTACAAAGGAAGTGCGACGGCAACCCGCAAGGCTCTGTTTGTATTTTGCAGACGTTAAAATTCTCGCTTTGCTTGTTTCCCCCCTTTTTTAAGCCCTGGAAGTATTCTTATATTTCAACACAAGGACGTGTTGTGTAGCTGCGCGAAGAGCGACCTCGACTTTAGTAGACATGTGTAGAAGACAAGACTGTCCATTAAAGAGCCTCTTCACGGTTTTGGTTCTTGCTGCTGTTGCCGTGACCGAAATGCATGGACAAGGTAAGAACTTGGGTCTTACACGTACTTTGGGGGGATTGTTCCGTTTACTTCCTTTTGTCAAACTATACAAGGCGAAGGTAGAGCTGAGTGCTGGCTATGACACCAGGTTCACGACTCTCTCAGCTACAAATGTGCACGTAGCCCTATGAACAAAATGGAGTGCTTTCAAATTGATATGAAGTTTACAATGTGAAAATCTTACAATGTGCAAGATATAAAGAGACAAGACACAATATTGCTGGTTTAAAAGTTGTAAACCACAAAAATACTTCTATGAATCATCTACACACATTTTAAACTCCTGTCTTCTCCTTTAACTTCAGAGAAAACTCAAATCTGAAATCAGAACCAAGCAGCAAATAAAGTGGCTCTATAGTGAACACAGAGTATGGCTAATTAAAAATGTGTTTAACAGTCAGTTACATAACAGTTGACTGTCAGACAATTTAAAGAGCCTCTTCAGATTGCTCTAAGTGCATGTACACACAACACACACCTCACCACACACACACACACACACACACACACACACACACACAAACACACACACACACACACACACACACACACACTTGGGCCCAGATACAGCATGAAAACAAACCTTGGGCAGAATAAAGCTTTGTAAGAAATACAAACTAAACATAAAAAAAACATATTCAACCTGATGAGGTCACTTCCAGTGAATTCTTCATCTCTTTGTTGAAACCGGGCGTAAACAGTCAGGAAGTGACTTGTTTGGGCAGTGAGGTCTGTGTGACAGACGGTGCTCGGTAATAAGACTCTAATCCTCAGGAATTGCTGAAGATTATTGACCAAGCTGTTTGACACAGTTGAGTGCTTGTGTGGGAAGCAGCGACAGATCCATGCACAGTGGCCTTGTCCTAATTATTTCTCTATTGTGCGTCTGCCCTCTCTTCATCATCATGAGTACGCTTTCTGTGTTTCAACTTGTCTCCACAGTTTTACAGTCACCGTCCTTTTTTATCTCTGTGGTAGTATATCACTTATTTGTCAAGGTAATGGACGTGGACAGGAGTCCCCTTCAAGGTAGTGCATGCAGATACACTTCGCCCACTATGCTGGACATGGGTTTTAAATAAGGTGAATAAAACATCATGCACTGTGCAGTCACTGTACAGTCATGTGTATTTGTACATATTTATCTGAGCTGGATTAAAAGTTAAATATAGAGTAAAAATAAGAATTTGCACATTTTAGGTGTTTTTCTAGGAACAGGACAGAGCACTCACGTTGTATCATCAGTTCATTGTAATGCACAATATTGTAACACATTCCTTTATAGCATGAAGTCATATAAATGCCAGTAGATTGAATGCCTTTCCACATCCTCTTTTGATGAAACAGCTTTCTGTTTCACGTTGAAAATGAGCACATTCATGAGGACCAAGTGATTACTAAACAACGCAATAACTGTGAAAATGAATTCATACCGCCTCGGCTGTTTCAGTCATTACATCCCAGCCTATCCAAAACCGTGGTGCAATTCTGGACCGGTGCCGGAAACAATACTATCAACGAAACATCTGCTGATTGAATATCTAGTGGAGGAGAAGTGATGCATTGCCTCGTTGCAGAGTTTCACAAACTCATGTAAGCAAAGGTGAAAATCCAGTAATTTGTGGTAAAACCTGAAACCCCCAGAATACATTTTATATTGTTTAAATGTTCAATTAACTTATATGAGTAAACACACACTAAGCAGTAGAACGCTGTAAAGTAGTGCTTGGTAGTAAATGTGTGATTTTTTTGAGTGTTTTCCCATGAACACACCTACACAATTCACTCACGGCTCAAAACCCTAGGGAGAGGAAAAAGTGCACAGTGCACTATTTTTGAAGCAAACTAAATTTTTCCATTAGTGAATTCTCTGCTGTTGCTTAGCCAGCAAATGTTCATCTCTTTGTAAACTCTCCAAGGTGGGCCATTTCAATTTTTAATTCTCTTGGGTTTGATGTTTTGCTGTTGTCAGAAGTTTTGAATGTGTATACATGCACGGCAGCGAGTGAAGTTTAGGTTGTTACGACGCCTTGATTTCTCATTTGTGGCACAGGCTGTTGTTGGGGAACTTGCTTCATTCTGTTACCTAGCAGGGAATACAAACACTCATCTATCACCACTGTCATGGGCAGAGGAACACAGACATTTTTCCCATGTATGGTGAGCAAATTATTGTGTAAAGAATAATGTCCCTTCCAGTCAATCATTTTCATTATAATTATAACTTTATAGGGTCATCAAAAGAACAAGCAACTGATTGTTCCTTAACTGCTGTTTTTTAATTTATTTTTTTATTTTCCATTCATGTTGCATTGTTCCTTACACTTGCTATTTGCAGTGCGAGATCAGGCTGCTTTTGTTATTCAGGATTTCACACTCGAGAGTTAACAGGACATCAATAGTGACTCATGAAACAGTCTTTTCTAATAGCTGATTACGTTTTTTTGAATGTGCAGTGCAACTGAAGTGTTCAGGCACTGTGAAGATTTTTTGAAACAACATCCTGTGTGTTGTCACTGTGGTAGAAACATTACATTACTAAAACATTACATTGCTTGAACTGTTTTAATTCTCTTTCTTGTTGTGTGAATTCATGTGAGATTATGTTGGCTTCGAACTTTTCAAAGTCAGAAGAAAATGTGCAGGCAGGTGGATTAAAGACTTCATAGGTTTTACAGAAAGCAGTGTGTCGTGGCCTTAGACTACAGTTTTAGCATCATATGATCATCCAGGGTCAAGGTGGTGAAAACATTAGCATCAAATACACAGCCAACCATTTAAATGACAATGGCAAGAAATAATTACCTAATGATTAGGTAAAAAATAATCATAGGACTGTAGGCACTAAGTCCATTTTTATGACAAATAATGTTGCTTTGTAAATGAATTTTTCAAGTCTTTGATCCTTTTATTTTTTTACATTAATAAGAAGAGGTCATTTAGGGAGAGAGAAAAGAAAACAGGAGGATGATTAAAAGTCTGATCCAAACCTCTCAGCTCCTCATGTGAAACTTTAACTGCAAAAACAACAAGAAAAATAAAATGGACAAACCCTAAATCTCTCCCAAGCTTTTCATGAGGCACTTTCATTTAGTTTGTCCTCTAGCCTTCACTTATGTTTCTGAGAATGTCGCAGTGACTCAGTTGTTCTTAGTGGAGTTTGCATGGTTTCCTTATATCTACATTTATTTGGGTTTCTTCAACATCTAAAGGCAAACAGGTCAAATGTTTTGCAACTCCGTAGACATCACATATTCATTTGTCCTTTGATTGAATGGCGGCTCGTCTTGTGGGATAGAGTCTGTCTCACATCATAAATGGGTAAATGAAACATGTTAATTAATAATGAATATAAATGAAATAAAAACAGTGTTCACTTCATTAGAATTCAAACGTGATGTTTCTGTGAATTGATGAAGTGTGTGTGGTGTGAGTAACGAAGAGGCCCATGCACGGCAACCAGTGGCTATGTTTATGATTTCCAAATTGCAACAAGTCAGACGGAGCACTGTGTGAGAACGCTACAGGCCTTTAATCATCTCACTGCGAATCTCTGAGGGACAAAGTGACAGAAGTTTTTATGAACATTAACTTGCATAGACAACCAGAAGGCAACAGCTTGAACTTGTCATAAGCCGTATCAGTCAAATTTCTACATGTAAAGCCTGTTATCAGAAGTAGCTTTTACTTTTACAGTGATGTGCCCAGTCAGATTCTAAGTCAGAAATACTGGAGGAAATCATGAATAGACCTAATCACTTTAAGTCCTTGGACTGAATCTACATACACTGACAAATATATATATATATATATTTTTTTTACAGCTGCTCGTCATTCATTCCCAACAAACCAGCTTATTAATTGAATTTTGTAAAAATGTTCAAATTAACACATGTGATTGAAAAAAAAAGACAGATATTTAATAGCTAATCATGCATCCATTCAGTGTGGAGAGTTTTCTTTGGCCCTAGTGAGGCACTTGGAGCTTTACACAACTTAATGACATTCAGCCAAGCCTATTATCTTTATGCTTACACATTTATCTCCGCCTGTTAACAGCGATCTGCAGTGATGTGGGAGTTGGAGAAAGAGATGTTTTATGTATCGGAGAGCTCATTAATTTAAGTTATGCTCTCCTCCCGGTTGACGCAGCTCTCCTTGAAATGCCACTATTGGTTTTAAGAAGGTGTTGAAAGTGTTGTGATGTGGATGTGAATAATGAGTCTTTGTTGTTTAAGATCAGAAGATTACCTGTAATGACTCATATTTGATAAGACATCAGTAGATTGACAATATAATTATTACTTTAACATATTTACATGGAAACATTTTCTTACTCTGTCTAAGTCTGTGTAAGTCTGAAGGTTAATATGGAAGAGGAACGTATTAAGTCTGCAGCACTGACAGCCACTGAGAGACTGAATTGAAGAGGGTGAAGCAACATTTTGCGTTGTGCTTTTACATTGTGCGTATTTTTTTAGCTTTTGTTTTAACACCTGTTCCCACTACAGTGGAATGAAGCTCATTTCTGCATTTCCCGAAGCAGCGTTTCATGTGAGCTCATCCAGCTCAATGGAAAATCTCTCTGTTTGTCTCGCCAGCATTAGAGGTCACAGCGCTAGCTTTCTGTTTTCTGTGTTGTTCATATTCACACACATTCATGACATTTCCCAGGATCGTGGTGCGCTAGAAAAATCCCAACATCCCATAATTCTAGGGGAGGTAACAGAAATCATTCACCACCTGTTTGTTGGATTGCTAGTGATTAACTTCATCAAGGGCTATTCAGCATCTGTGTGCTGTCATAATTAGTTTAACTTTCCCAAGGCCTGTCAATGGTAAATGAGAGTCATTATGCCAGAATGCCCCTCTTCAAGGCTTGGTGCCTGCCTGCCTCAGCCCCTCTCTGTGCCTGTCGCGGTCTCTTTCACTGCCTCCTAGGTGGAGCTCACAGCTTGGCTGAATGCGACTCATTTTCAACTCTTCATGTGCAAATGCCTCTCTCACTCTGAGAGAATGTTCTATGCATCCTAATTTGAGTCATTGCCTCATATATTTTCTTCGTCAAAACTGTGGAGCTTTATTTGTCGGAGGAGAGAGGGAGTATTTTTGCAAGGATCTTTTTGGATTTCATCACTGTTGTGCTTGGATTGGTTCTCCAACAGCTGGCTTTTACCCTATAGAAAATGAACCCTGGTGTTCTCACTAAATCAGACTGTACTTTGCCTAAATGTTGAAGAAGACTACGGTTTAATCTTTTGATTTTTTTCTCCATATTCTTACTATTTGGTCAAAAGGCAGCATCATCTTTAGATTACTGGGCATTCAGTCAGGATGTATGAATTCCTCTTATACATGTTTCCTGTATTTTAGGTATTTATGCATTTTGCTATGTGTATGTTTTGAAGTCTGCATGTATACATATAATTTGCTTGAACAGCTTATTAAAATAACACCAACACTAACATCATACTCACAATCAAACTATGTACTTCTGTGTTAATTACAGTGCTGGCTACTTGGCCATTAAGCAATTAAGCAATAGAGCTAAAAACAGAATATTATAAGCACCTAATAATTTCACTTTTTAATTCCTGCACATAGAAATTACTGTTAACACACAGATATGCAGAGAATACACCAACCAACCAATATATAATGATTATAGAGCTAACAGCGTAACATCATTTGCCTTGGTACATTTACCTTTGGAGCGTTTAGCCTACATTCTTATCCCAGGTAAATTAGAGTCTGTTCCTGCCCCTGATATATTAAAAATAGAAAGAAATAGTACATAGTAGAGTAAAGAGGTCAAAATAAAAAAATACAGAACAATGCTGAGAGAAGAAACTGGCTTTTTTCTAGATAGCATTTCCCATCCTGTTTGTTTAATCACTTTGTCAGTTATAGACCTGAAATGGGTTCCTCTGTTTAGATAATGAGGTGAGAAGTCTCTGTAGCAACCTGTGTTTTGTCTCTACACAACAGTCTCTTCAGAGATTTAAAGTAACAGGTTTACAATGGAATTGTCAACATATATCCTCAGCAGAGGAGAGGAAGTGTCTCTGAGCTGCTCCATTTATGAAATCTCCCTCTCAAAGCAGAGGAGTGTGGTCGGACATCCAGCAGAGAGGCCAATGGTCTCAAACACTGCGACTGGCCAACGCTGGTGGAAGTGGAGGTGGGGCCTCCACATCTAATTTATTCCAAATGAAGAGTACCCCTCTAGCAAAACCCCAAATGAAGCGATGTCTACCAGTTTGTCAGGGCAGTACGCCACCGGCTTACTTTCCACCTGCCTTGCCTTTGGCCTTGCGCCTTATCGATCCTACCAGTCCTTCACTGGAAAAGAAAAAAAAGAGTCGGCATGGTAGCCTCCCCCAGGCCAAGCCTCCCTTCTGCACCTTTCACGCTCTGCCTGGCCGTGTACACACCTCCCTAATCAGCACTGGCGTGTTTTGCGGCTGCACTGGGGATGGCTCTCTGAAACGATTAGGCCCGGGGACAGCTCCAGCTCTCTTCCCCTCTTCTCCACGCCAGATCCCATCTAGAAAGCATTTCATCTGTGGCAGTGGAAAGGCTTATGTAGGGCTGGAGAGTGCTGTGTGGAAAGCAGCAGGTAATAGGCTGTGTAATGTATTTGGGGGAGTAGTTTTAGTATTCACAGTTAGTGCTGACCTCTGGCAGGCTGAGCCACCCCCTCAGTAATTTCCTCTGAAAAGATGTAATTGAATTCATCAGGATGAGTAAACATATTATAAGTAGCAGAGAAAGATAACAATGTTGTGGATAGATCAAGGAAGGGGATAGTAGCTCCGCCAGTAATTGAAAATAGCCAAAGACAAACACAAGCAAAGAAAGTGTGCAAGATGCTGGGGAAAGTCGCAGCCCGTCTGCTTTTCATTTACACGTATGACACATTTTGATTTTATTTCCGATGATGCATGATTTTAAGTTCATGTACGACCGATCACAAACTCATTGTAAGATCTCTAAAAACACTGAATTCTTGCAGTGGAAATAACATCCCTGCTTTTAAGCCACTGGCTAAAATGGAGCAGGGTAGTATCACAGGCACACATCCATTCCCAGGCATTTTATACAGCTGATGTCTTCAGTACAGACAATACAGACACAGCGACTGGGAGCCTCACTCTCTGTAGTGAGATGTATTGAAGCGATGTCCCAGAGGACCTTGTGTATAATTTAGAGGTTCTAACATCGACCGCCATCTTCAAAATATCGAACATTTTCAGTCCAAGCAACTGCCGGGTGGCCAGGCAATTGTCTGTCAGTTATAAGGCAGTCCTCTGCTTCTCTCCTGGTGACAGAGCGCCGGCTCATTGTGGCCGCTCTCATCTGTCAGAGCAGTGAGCGGCCTTTAAAAATGATGCTTGCCTGTAAGAATGGACTACTTAGCAGGGAGCAGCTGGAGCTCTGTTGGACCACGTCATTGATTGCAGAACCACAGCTTTTAGTGGTAAAAGCTGGTCTGTGCATTTCTGACATTTCTTTCAGATGGTATGTGAAAGGAATAGAAGAGATGTTTAGCAGCTTCCCATTAATAGAGGCAAAGCTTTGTGAAGCAGACAATACAGTTGACAGGAACATAATGTAACCATATCACTTAATATATGTTTATGTTTCTGCTCCTTTTACAATTCAGTTTGTAAAATAAATAAAGGATGACATCTGAAATACCTCAACAAGTGCGGGAGGATTGCTGGGGAATTTTGGAATGGAACCTGCTGATTTTTGTGAATTTTAGTCCTTGTTGTTTTTAGTGAAATGTCTTGACAGCTGTTGGATGATGAGTATTAAATTTAGTAAATTTATTCATTGTGTCCAGATGAATAATCCTAATGACTTTGGTCACCATGAAGTTGAGAGTTGTGGTTTTGAGTGAACTGCCTTGACAGCTATTAGATGGATTAGCACTGAATTTGCCACAGACATTATTAATAACTTTGTCCCCTGACTGTTCATCTATCACCATCACCAGGTCAGCATTTGTCCAATACTTTGAGTTTTCAGCAAATACCTAGTAAGGACATTTCAGCCTCGGCTGTTCTTTGTGATTGAACTCATTAGCATATGTTAGCATGCTAACACCCTAAATGAAGATGCTGAACATCATTCTGTCAGCACTGTCATTGTGAGAATGCTGTGTCTAAGTACAGCCTCAGAGCCACTCACATTACTGGAGAGTCTTCTCTGTGTCCTCTTCTCTGGAGTTAGCTGTCAATATGTTTATCCTTCGAGGACAGAGCTGAGAGTGAAGAGTCTGCTGCCTTCATCATTCAACCAACCTGCATCACAGAGGAAAGCTCAGACATTTACTGATCTTTCATTTTCATTTTTTCCCTTTAGCTTCTCTGAAGTTGTCTTTAAAAGCACCAAATGGTTTCATGTGGCACTACCTGAATTGTGTTTCCAGTATCAGGAGTAATTCAGATATCCTTGCTTGAGAGAAGAGTTCAACAACTAAAAAGCATCACAAACTTGTTATTGTTAAAAACAAAGTGGAATTAGTTTCATACAGTAGTATCCTGATACCGTTTGAAAAGACCTGGCAGACATTAAAATGTTAATCTCTTCCATTTATCTGCTTCTGATTCTGGCTTTTATCATTCTGCTTTAAATATGAGACCACTGTGTTTGCCTGGAAATAGATGTGTATTTAGATGCATGCGTGTGTGTGTGTGTGTGTGTGTGTGTGTGTGTGTGTGTGTGTGTGTGTGTGTGTGTGTGTATATTGTTAAGCTGCTCTTCTTGGTTACCTTCTAGTTGTTTTTGGCTGATTTGCTGAAGCCTGCAGACCCATGCATTCACAGAGCATGATATATTTAAATGAACTAAATAGATTATTACTCAAGCAATACACGTCGCTGATATCTGTAATCACCCAGCTTTCTTCCTTTAATTGAATTAAAGGTTTTACGACTGCCTCTGAGTTCAAAACATCACTGAAAGATCAAACACAAAATACAGAAAAATATACTGAACACACTCTTAACTTTGACTATTTCATGCTGTTTTGGTCGTGGCTTGTTTTACAGTTTAGTCTGTTTATTTTTCCATGTAAATGTGAATGTGACATTACCGTGGCACTACATTTAAAAACCTTTATTTGACTCCTCATTTAACCCAGAGATCATTTTTCAAACGTAGTTTGCCAGTTTTGGGGACGTACACATATTCGGTTTGTGAAGCCTGGCTGTGTGTACTGTCTATGATCATATGTGAATTATAAATGCAAACAGAGAAAAGGAATTCTAACAGTAGGGGATGAGTTTTTGGTAAACTGAGGTACTCAGGAAGAGACTGGGTGAGAATAGCCAAATGATTCTGAAGTGCAATACGAACCCCCGTGATTGTCTTGAAGATAAAACATGAAAATGTTAACATCATTCCTTTGGTGGAAACATGAGAACAGTCCATCATCAGTACAGTCAATTTGCCCTAATCCAAATAACATCACACTCATGTAAACACCATGCTCTTATGTTGATGTGATTATGGCCATAATGATAATTAATCTCAGTGTGTCTCAGCAGACAGAGAATCTACAAAGAAACAAATCATGTCTGTGAGTCAACAGTACTAACCACCGTGTAGGATTCACTCTCCCCTACATTTCACTTCTATCCTTGCAACAGATAATACTTAAACAGCAAAATGTCCTTGCCCTGAAAAACTAAGTACCTACACTTAATAGTGTATATATTGTAATCATTACTGGTTTTAAGACGCAGTCTGAAGAGGCACAAAGGAAACACTTCAGATTTATCCCTTTTTTGTAGCATTGTAAACACATCTCTGGTTTTACCAGGAACAAACACCCAACACCCAGATGTTTATCAGCTGGCAGTCTTGGGAAAAGGAGAGAAAATATTCTGTGGAAGATGGTCCTGGGGACATTTCTTGAACAAGTGTCCATGCAGCTTCCAACCACTCAAATGCTTCTTCAGTTTTCTCCATTTCTATGGCTGTATTATGCGTAAGATATTCTGCTACATCCTGAGTTTTTCATCAGGACAAAAGGAATACATTTGAATTCAAAACGACAGGACAGCTGTTGAAATAATGACTTGGTTAGACTCTCCACTACACAGTGTCTGTCTCTTATTGTCTGCACATGCTGGGTGACAGCGATTGGTTGTTTTCAAAGATGCTTTTCTCATATTTTTTGTGGAACATGGACATAGCATATAAGTTGCAGATTTCATTGAGAGGAGTGGGACATCTTCAATGAGATTGCAGCTGTGTTTTAACGGGAAAAATTGTGCTTCTGCTAATTAAAGTAGCAGGTTAGAAACTATTTCACGAGGAGGGAGCAAAACTGAGAGCAGAGCTACAGAGGAAGGTAGTGGGGAATTGTTTCTGCTTCAATCCTTCGATTTATATGAGGAAGAACATTAGATACACCGTCTGTGGATGCTTTTATCTAGAGTGCCTTAACAGAAGAAACCAGGAGAGCATAAAGAACCCAACTGCTCCAAACAATAACCATGAAAATGTTTTCATTCCCAGCTTCTTAAGCGATCCCAACCAGACAAGGGTCAACTACAGAATGAGGAGGAGAGTTGGTAAATAGCCTGTCAATGTCAGTGACTGCATCTGCCTGAAGGTGATACGACTGTGTTTAGCTGAACTTATTATATGTCCTTGTCAAAGTAGCTTCATCCGACCAGTAAACAAATCTAGACAAGGTTTTAGCAAAGCTGTGAAAAATCTCATCACAATAGTGCAGCACTTGGCTCCAGTGCAATTACCTTCTGTAAATGAAGCTCAGTCTATCCTGTGAGTCGTGCAGCCTCTGTGCAGGCGGTTTGCACATGCACTCTGTCAACAAAGCAGCACGGGCCTCTGTGTGGAAGGTGCGAGGCTGTTTACCTTTGTTGCTGTGTGGATTGATGAGGTGGCTGAGGCAGAGGCAGGGGCATGATGAGAATAGTTGGGAGTATTACTGTGGAAAGAGGTGTTTCCCCTCGGAGGCGGCTAACTGAGTTTGACAAAGCTGTTTCTGCTGAGAGGCTGCAGGGACACTCTCTGGCCCAGCTCCAGGAGCCCGGCTCTGCGTGTGGATGCACATTTGAGGTAGTGATGAAAGGTAGTGCAGAAACAGGAGGGAGGAGCAGCTCCCAGTAACACTGTTTAAGTAGCTTAAGTCAGACTATAGTGTTGTTAAAGTTTTAGTAGTGTAGAGGAAATACAAAATCAGATAAAGCATGGTCTGACTTCCAGAGAGCTCTATCAGATCCAGGTCTATGTCAGAGATCTTATAACTCTCACTTGTCGAAGAACTATAGTATTATCATTTTAGACACTAAGGGATTTTATTCAAAAAATGATACACAAGAAAAAATGAATGTCTACATGGTATTTAACCTTAAAATCTCAACAAGAACATGTGAGTTAAATTACTGGCTCATGTTGATTGTCTCTCTCTGCAGTTCATTCCCTTTGAATCTGTCTTTCTCTTATTAGACTGTTGATCAATTCTGCTTTAGGATTTTCTATTTGGATGGCATACACCCCTCCCTATGGCTTTTATAGGGGACAAACCACTATGTGATTTTTACACAGCTCCAACTGCCAAGGAAATTGGATTAAACGCCTGCTGTGATTTTGGAGTCATTTTATTCTGCAGCCTTTCCTTTTATTGTCTGCATGTGCACTCTCTGTCTCAGTATCCCTTGCCATTTGTGAGGTTGCTCTTTGCTGTTTTAACCTTTTAAACTCAAACAAAGTTAACTATCGACTTTTTTTTTTCATATTTACTGCACTCAACTGTAAATGAAAGTAGGGATGAGAGAAAGGTTTCTAGCCAGCTGGATTTGTCACCCTATAAGCCAATGGGATTTGTGAGCTCACATTTCATTTCACAGCACAATCCAGTCTGTCCAAACTGATTATGAAGGCAAATATGAGGACACATTTGAAGGCACGAGTTCAAACAGATACTAAAAGGTTTGCAAATGTTTTTTCCCTCTCATTTGCTTTTGCATGCCACTGCTCACAAAAGGGATGGATCTACAGGGATTAGATTGTGGCTAAAAAAAAAACAAAGAGTTTGTAAGAATGATTATGGCAAATGCAAAATATTATGTACTGGAGGTAATAAACATTATAACATTAATATTATATTATAACATTTGTATTTTAAACTGAAGTTTCCACAGCTTTTGTCTTTTGTTGCCACTTCAATCATATTCAAACACAAGTTCATTTATAAATCTCTAAAAGAGCTGTCATCTATAAACAAGTGACATTTTTACAGTTTGTGTTTTTATTTTACTATTTTTTAATAAAAAAAACACATCAGAGAAAAACAACAACAGCAGCAGCAGCAGCTAAAACTGTAAAACTAAACTACACATAGAGGAGTGTGACTGAAAAACAATACTCAAATGTAGCTGAGACAAACTTTAAGGGTTGAAATATTCTTTCTCAAAAATATATTATCACCAAAACAATCCATCCCTCCTTGGTTACAGCTCGGCTCGGTTTGGAGCTTTTAAACTAAAAATTATTGACCAGGAGACACACTGGCAGTAGCTCAGAGGTGTCATATTCACCCTTTTCATTGACTCATGAATAGATCCTCAGAATAGAAGTGTTTTAATAGATCCCCAGGGAAAAAAAGTCTTGTTGTTTCCATGGTAATATTAAGAGGATAGTTTGCTTGCAGAGATTAATTCCAGGAAGAAACTTTACTTGAAATAAGGTAAATTAGGACATGGCAAAAGTGGTTTGGAAACTTCAGTCAGTCAAATTTCACATCTCATGAAGACTGAAAAATATAGTGGAATAATAATAATGATAGACTCACAAAAAGAAGAGTAATAATTGTTGGAATGGAGTGGCACAAGGGGATGCAACAGAGGAGGGTCAATGTACACACACACACACACACCCACACACACACACCCACACACACACACACACACACACACACACACACACACACACACACACACACACACACACACACACACACACACACACACACACACTAACAGACAGATCTGCCATTAGGCAAATGGATCTGGAAAGGCACTTCAGTATGTTTGCTCTTTGTCTCAGGCCGCCTGAGGATTTGGTGAGCTTGAAGACAAACCGCCCCTTGATCTGAAAGCTCAGAATCACGGAAAAGATAGATCAAAGCCTGCGCCTTCTCTCCAAGATGCTTCTGTTAGAGTCGGGAAGATTGAGCGAAGGAAGAGGAGATAAAGGAGGAGAGGAGAGGGCAAAGTTTGTGCCTGTGTGCCTGTGTACTCAGTGTGTCTAATTAGGGTGGTTTTCTGGTAAATATGTGGGGTAGGAGATGGATCGGCTAAGAAGAGCCGCAGAAGCTAATCCCTCTGTCTGGGTTTCACATCCTCTCTCTGTCACAGGCATCAGGCCCCTCAGACACCTTGAGACAAAGTAGGGCCTGGTAAATGATGTATGAAAGTAACCACTTGAAAATGTTGCAGCTGCCTTTTCAGAATTTGTGCACTTGTATGTGGATGTTAAATTACATGCACATGACATTAAAGTACGGTTTAAAAGCTTGATTTTCAAGGCATTTCTAGCTGCATCAGCTGAACCAATAAACATGTTCCGGTGCATTTTCTGCACAGAGCACCAACTTTTCAGTGCTGTAAAAACTGTTGGCACAGATTAAGATTATGTTCAATAAAGCATTTATACCCTTGCAGGTTCTTGGCTGGGTTCTGTGTTCAGTTAATGATTAAGCAGAAAGCTGTCCTTCTGGCCTTTATTTGAAACACTTCCTGTGAGAGAAGCTTCTTAAATTAATTATGTTTGCCTAATGAATAATTAAGCCAAGGGAAAGATAATTTGGTGTAACGCAGTGAGCCAGACCATTGTGCATGTAAAGGAACTGGTGCTCTGTGTGCCTGGATGATTTCACGTTGGGAGTGTGAAATGAGAATTAGCAAACAATTTGCCTCCTGTTCCATCCTTCACCATGACTAAAATATCACTGCTGATTATGTCTTGACAAGTGTCAATACTGTATGCCTGTTTGTTAATTGAACCAGAGACAGGTTGTTTATGAGGTTCCATTATTTTGGTTTTGAATTGGATACTGTTATTGATTCATAATTTGAATGAAAGCAGATAATTGTGTCAGGTTGTGCTGTGACAGAAGCAGAAGTACAGCTTTAATGACAGGAGACAAACATTAATAGCTTCTTTTCTGAGGAGGTGAGACATGGAGGATAGGCATTAAGCCACGAGAGAAGACATTTAATTATCTAAGTCTTGCGAGTTGTTACAGTGGAATAATACATGGGAGCCACTGGTGCAGGAATTTAAAAGGATATCACGCAACCCAGCAATAAGGTTTGTCACGTAGCTGTCTCTCAAGACTCTGGTGTTGTGCCCATCAAACGATTCTATTTATTTATTTACTTAAATATACATATATCTTAATTGGAGAAAATGATCCACTCGAAGACGCCTCCATGGACATTCCCTCACAATCTTTTTACTCTTCCTTTCTTTGGCAAAATGTAACACAGACTTCCAATTATTATAATGTATGTTCTTCAGCTCATCTAATGCTTTTCTAATGCATTTGATTCTTAGGTTAAATCTCCCCTTTTTAGCTGATGTATCAATCCAAGCAACAAGCACATATTACTTGTAATTCTTTTTACTGGATTCAAATGAGTTGATGTGCACTTCTTACTAATATCCACTCCTAGATCAGATACGTTGAAACACGGCAAACAACACTTGCAGCTTCAGTTTTGTTTCTAACAGTGATCTATAGACTATATGTGTCACTCACTCACTCACTCACTCACAGAGAGAGAGACAGACAGACACGCACACAGACACCCTTTCTATCTCCTTGTCTCTTCCTCCCCCCTCTTTGTCCCTCCCTGGTTATAAAGACTTGCCAAGAAATCATTGGCTTAACAGAGAAAGGGCAAATCCTCTTCAGCCAATTTAAATTCTCCTGAGCACATGGTGCAGACTATTCCAAACTAATTAATAGACATGTCATGAATAAAAACACTTTGATTATGAAAAGAGGTTGCCCTCTGCTTCCTTTTAGGCCTTACATTAGTATGAGGACACATGTGGTGAATAGCTGGAGTGTTAGTACCAGCAGCCTGAGACAGCCGCAGATGCCCTCTCTTGATTAAATTTTTCGCTCCATGTTTTATTCAGGGCTGACTGCATGGACCCGATGCCACAGTCTGTGATTAGCCATACCTGTACCAACAGGAGAGCCAGGGCCAGCAGGAACAGGAGGGCAAGGCCTCCTCTAAGGGCAGGACACAAAGACATGTGACCCTGGAGCCCTCGCTCACACAAGTGCACTCCATCACCCACTACCTTCCAGCTCTCTCACTCAAAGGGACAAACAGCACAGGTCTTCCTCTTCTATAGCAACATTAAACCTGCACTTGCTCAGTCGCTGCGCTGTGAAGTCGTGGCAGCACGTTCAGTGGAGGACTGCTGGTTATAGATCATGAGTTCTTCTTAGGGAGCAGGAAGAAGTAATTGGCCAATCAGGATATAATTATTTTAAGATTCTGTTGAACTAACTGCTGTTCTTCCTTTGCTGTGGCAACAGCTTCCAGAAATAATCCAAACAAGTCTCCATTTAGAAGAAGCCTTTGAAACGCTATGTATTTAGTATATGTGCTCGTTAACTAATACTTCTCATGGTTTATGAAGGATTCATATACAGTAATAGACCAGCAGGTCTGAATAATCTAAACGTTCATAAAAGGAAAATAATACATTAATGATATGTTCATTTCAACATGAGTCATCAATAATTTACTAATGTGTATGGATGATTGGTGAATAATTATGTCATAACCATGATGACACAGAATGAGTGATGCGTGGTTTTTGTTATTTCCAGTAAAATGATATTTACAAAGATCATATTTTCATAGTGTACTTTTTAAATTCCTTCTGATTATTACTAATTATGTAACAGAGTATCATTATAACACAGTGGAGGAGGTGAGGTGGGGATAATAGTTTCCATAGGGGACCCACATCACACATGACTATGCACAGTCCAGAGTTGATGACATGCACATTGGAGCTGTTAGTGTTACGCTTGGCTGCTTTATTGATTGTGTGGTACTAGTGCAACATCTCAGAGACGTGCATGGTCTCCGAGCTGTTATAGATGGCTCTGTGGTGGCTTATGTTACACTGCAAAGAGATTCTAGCTGTCATTATGTGGTCTTCAGCCCAGCTGACTTGTCCCCAAAGGGGAGCCGGACCCCCTCCAGGAGCCATCTGTATCCTGGACAAGACTATCCATCATCCTCGCTGCAGCGCTCAATTTAGGGTTCTTCTGCCGACAGCTTGAGGCAGCAGTGAACAGCTTTACATGTACGCGTCGGTAATGAGAGCCCTTGAAACCTGCCTAGTGGCTCTCAAAGCCAGACTCGAGGGCTGAGGGGAATCAATGAGTCAATCCCCGAGGATGAACCCACGCCCATCCTCCAGGATGGTTCCAATTGTGGGTCTCGTTGAGACAGCCGCACTAAATTTAGAGAGGAAAAAGTGATTACTGTTAAAGGAAACACAGTACAGTGTCCTTTAAAGGGTTCAGTGGAACATTAACTTTATCATAGATTCTTTATTTGGTTATCTTAATACAAATTATCTCAAAAAACTTCTCATGCAAAAGGTCCCAAAATCTTCTTCCTTTATCGAACAGGATTTTATCTCCGGAGCACACGCCACAGTTCAACCAGGAAACTGAAAAAGTTGTGGAGTCTCTGCTTTAAGCAACCCTGAAACTGTATGTACGCTTTGCCCTGTGGCCTTGAGTGCTCCAAATGGAGCAACAACACTGGTCTAAACATCCATTAGTGCTCTTGAGTATTTTGATCATAGTGTAACTCTCCTCAGGGCACCCCAGCATCATATTGGTGGCACTAATGGTTGATGTTGTTGTTGTGGATTTCACAGGAAGTTTGCGTTTTATTCTACCAGGTACGTTGACTTATAGCTCACATTCATTTACATCCTTGGGGCAAACGTTGTAGGGAAAGGAGGATTATACGCATTTCATGGAATTGTGTTCACTCACGCTTGAGGGCTGCCTGCTGCAACCACAGGAAAGCGTTTCTCATTAATTTCCACAACCCAGACTTTCCAGGCAACCTCCAGTCACAAGTCTGCTTCTTTAACCTTAGGCTACCACTGCCCCATTGCTAGGAAACAAATAAATTGACGTCAGACACCCAACCATGCTTTTGAAGCAGTGCAGAAACAAGAAACCTTTTCTCTGAGCCGCGGAGAGCTCCATGCCAGGGTTGAGGGTTGTTATCTTTTACAGTCGTCCCAGTTGTATTTGATGTAGCACTGAGAATGTGTTTATCCTAATGGCTGTCTGAGCCACTATATCCTGGTGAAAGCTTGTATCACACACACGCTCAGATTGCCTGGATTCAAAGTCTGTCAGTGATGCATTCATCTGTCCAGCAGGTTGAGCAAGTAGAATACATTTTGTGTCAGTTAATTCAATCAGCCTCAGCTGACTGCTTCATGCTGACGGTGCTCTCAGGGGCCACGGGGGCTTTGGAGAGAGAAGATAGAAGAAGGATCTTCTTGGCAGGGGGCTGAAATGTCAAGGCCCACTGCCCTGGCCAGATGAGGCTGTGTTACACACCAACTTGGCGGCTCAAGACAAGATAGTTGCAGCTTATCATATGTAAGCTCGGGGAACGGGGCCAGTGGGCATTCCCACGTTCCGTGTAGTCGTATTGAGTCCACATCTCTACATTACAAATCTCATTCTTCATGCTGGTGTGCTGAGCTCTCACACAGTTTCTCAATAATCACATAGTCTGGTTGGCGACACATCTAAATCCCTCTCCTACAGGTTCCCAATTCCACATGAGACTGGTTGTGATGTTTCCTGAGCCACATACACAAAGTGTAAGCAGTAAACAACCTGAGGCTCACTGTATGCTGAAGGCATATCCAGACAGGCATAATACCTAATTATCTTTCTGTGCCCAAGATCAGTCTATTCATACTGCACATCACTGCAGCCACTAGTGAACTTCCATCAAGGAAACTCTACACTGTAAGATGTAAGATTGGGGAAGAATGACTCAAGGCAGGTATGAAAAAACAACTTGAAAGCATGCAGGTGAATGCATCAGCTTATTTTGAAATTCTTCCCTTTAACCTACCTGATAACTTTGGGATTATTGTCTGTGGCAAAGGAAACACAAAGCTCTTGTTCCAAGCATAAACATGAGCAAACCTGCATCCCCTCTGGTAATAAATGGAATAGTAATCTGGATTTAGAGTGAAAATAAAATGTATGAGGTCATTCCACATCTAGTCACAGTGTATCAGTGTGTTTTTCCCGCCTTTAACTGAACCTCAGAACATTTATCATTTCATTTTTGCTAAAAGGCACTTTTGATGCAGATTGCTAAACTGAAATATGATATAAATAAAATAAATTTTAAGAGGGCTTTGTGTGTGCAAACCATTACTCTGCCTTTGTGTATATTAGTGGAAGGTTTCAGGATTGCTGCAGCTACCACAGTGGTAGATACAGTCACGTGGTTAACTGTGGAACGCTTTGAAACAACTTCTATTGCATTTCCATCACTACGTTTAGTTCACAAGATTTGTGAGATGATGTTTTTGTTTCTATTCTTAGCCAGACGAGCCTCCAGAGGGGCCCTCGCTTTTATTTTGATCACACAAGAATATATCCTGATTTTTTCCAGTAATGATCCTCGTCCTCTCCATCTGTGAGACTGGCAGCAAGACTCCCTGTAGACAAACAGCTAGTCTGGGAAATTAAAGGGAACATTTCAACAATGTAGATATATGGGAAGCTCTGACTTAAAGCATTAATCATACCTTGAGAATTCTGCTTCAGCCCATCAGCGCGCCTTTAAAGGAAAATACAAGAAGTTATGTGCTCAGCTGTACGTTCTACCCTCCCACGTAACCGTTCAACACAAAGCCACTATATTCTTTTGCTGCTCGTAAGACCTTTGTGAAGCTGAATGTCAGTCCAAAGTCATCAGTGTCTTCATTTTCACATAGCATTGTTCTGTCAGACTCTTTGTTTTAATATCAGCCAGCAATTTCCTTCATCAGCCAGAATGAATGCATTATCTTTTGCTCTGAATTTATACATGATATTTGTTCTCACACATAAACCTCGAGGGTGTATGCGTGTTTGTTCAGGGTATGTTTGTGTCTGAATGTGTGTGTGTGTCTTGTTTGCGGCATGTGTGCATGAGCACTTGAGCATGTGGCCGAAAGGACTGTCACTAATAACAGAAATTAAATTTCTGTAGATAAACATATGGAGATTGCAGGGTGTGAAATTGACTTCAGGCTGTGAAATTAAAGGCAATATCCACTGAGGTGATAGCGCCGGTTGTTCGGGGGCGGGGCATTGCTGCACTGTACGCATGTGTATGCTGCAATTCAATTAGTGCCCCTGATCATCTTCTTTAGCAAGTCTGATGTGGTGTGACTTTGCGATCCACGCGGCGAGACACCCGCTCAATCTCGGAGAGATGTTTGATTTATTTGTTCATTAGGAACTCTCTCTGCAGTCTCAGACCTCTCATCAATCCCTGTTCACCTCAACAAGCACAATCAACCCACGTTCCATTTCATAGCCAAAGGGAAATAAAGGAAAAATTGCCATGCATCATACCCATTGATAAGGCTGTCCCCTGCCAAAATTTTCAGCTAACCCGTAGCGTGGTAATCTCATCCAAAGTGGATTAAATATTAAATAGTTTGGCGTGTGTGAGGAAGGAGAGCAGGCTAGTGAAATGCCAGGAGGATTAAGTCGGAGCGGATGTAGTGTGGCAGCAGTAGCATGCTATCCGAGAGTTGCTGTTTCTCAATAATAGAATGTCAGGAAGGGGAAAGAGGGAGGGAAAGGAGGGGTGAGGGGACGTCCTAACTCCAAGCCTTGGTAATCACAGCTAGTGTAGAGTCGTTATTACTTCCCACTCGCACTGGCTTTAAAATGGCACTAACCTTTGCTGTTGAGGAAATGTTCACACTAGTGATGCTAAAATTCTGGTGAAAGACATTTTATTCTTTTTTTTGGAACAAAAATTCTTAAATAACCAGTTTCCAGTGAAACGGCATCTTTTTGAATCCCAATCAAAAATGTTTCTTTAAGCCTCAACAACCACATGCACAAACACCCACTTATTTTTTACAAAATGTAATAATCCATAACAATCGGTTAATAAGCAACGCTGTTTAGTGAAACAAACATTAAAACAACCTTGCCTTGAGGAGGAAGTGTTATTCATATCCATTTTCATGCTTTATTTTATAATGTTTTATCTCTCCCTGAGCGATCACTTTGTCAGCATCAGTAATGCCTATAAATCCTACTGTGGAGGAGATTAGTCTGCCAGAATTGCTGCTGCCTGCAGTAATTAAAATTCTGCTGGATGGCCAGGGCTTCTCCTGCCATCATCTCCTCCAAACATCACTCGCTAGTCTGTCTCACTCACTCTCTTTGTCCTTTTGTCCCTCTCAATAGTTTTAATCAATTACAATACATTTCAAGCCTGATAACAGTATTCTTTTTGTAGTTAAGCAGATGATAAGCGGGAAGAACAAAGAGGCCTCAGCGAGAAATAAACCCAGAGATTGCCAATGACAGCCATCTACTTCTGTGGCTTTAAATCTTATCGCGGGGATCACGGCTGTGCCGGTCTAAAGTATTATCTGAAAGTGAAAAATTATCAGATTTATATTGTTATTTGTGGCTATTCAAAGCAGTAAAGGTGGCAGAGAATGGCTGATTTATGATAACAGTTATATTTAAATTCTCAACATGACAGACACAGAAAGTCCAGTGACTCTATTCATATTGATTTGCTATTAAAACCAATTCTACCAGCCAAATATTCTGCAGCAAGGTTTCCAAGTTATGACGTTTATTATTGTGAGCGAGGTAAAAAAAAAAAAAAAAAAAAAAAATCTGCATGTGCGTGCATCTGTTTAGTCAATAATTTCTAATCAAATCCATCTTGGATGAAAATTGCTGTCTTTTGACTCAGTCATGTGGCCTTCTGCTGAACTGATCCTACAAGCTGCGCCTGTCTGAGACTGGCTGTCTTGCTCAGTAAACATGTATTTCATGACACTATTGCTCATAGCTTGACAATTGCACTCAATCACAAACAGAATGAAATGCCATTGTGCATCCTGTTGCAGCATCAGCAGTATGCAAAGTCAGTGCAGATTTTGAAGCTGACGTCTGACAAACAGCTTAATAATTTAGACTATTCACAGCCAAACTTGTGACTCATTGCACTGGAGGAATGGAGACACTTGCATAATCTATGGATGGTCTCCATCAATCTTTCATCATTATGGTCATCTCAGGGAAAAAGTGTGTTTTCATCTGATAAAGTCATTAACATTCATACAGGACATTTAACAAAGGATTGTTGTCAGACCTTGACTTTTACCGCTGTGATTTCTATTTTCACACACACACACGCACACACACACACACACACACACACACACACATACACAGAACAACACTATCATTTGTAAACAAAATGATATTCACAGTTAAATCAAAGTGTTTTCTCTGCCGTTTCTCACCTCTCAGTTTGTGACATTAAATCCATTAGTTTCCCCCTGGATGCTGAACATCAGCTCTCCGGTCAGACATGTTTGTTTCACTCCTTTAATGTCAAGATTTTGGCTTCATGTCTGATCCTGACTGGTTTTCTTCTTAAGAGTGACAGCAGTCAAAGAAATAACAGATATAAAAATACTGTAAAGAAATCTGCTCCTTATCTAAATCTTTCAGAAGGCAATGTCACCAACCCAGTGAAGCTCAGCAGTCCACACTTTGAAAGATCTTTGATGACACTAATCTACCCTGTTTTGCAAGCTGTGCAGCTGATCGTATTTGGGATGGTACAGAGGTGCCATCATTCCTGTTTTATTTATTCTTTCTCTATTTTTGCCACTTGTTGCCTCAAATGCCAGCTGTTTATCTGCTCTATCCCCCTATTGAACTACCCTTTGTCTCTGAGTTATACTGATGGTGCAATTGGTCGATGAGTCCACGTCTCATTTATAAGTTCCACGGAGTTATGAGCAAAATTCAGGAGTTTTAATCAACAACCTTGCCCGCTCAGTTGGCATTTGATTTTGTTTATAGCTTCCGTGACCTTTTCTGGGCCATAAAACTCTGTCTGTGCCAATCTCTGTGTCGTCGGAGGGTCATCGCTTCATCAGTTATCTGTCTACTATAACAGCCACACGACCTAAGCTCTCTCTGTCCTCAGCCATCAGACTGAGAGAGATAGATGGTTTTATCTGTGAATGTGGCCATTGCACTACACATGCTGACATAAATTCCAAGCTGATAAGAGGAGCACTTTACAGGCCAGTTGGCAGGTCAGGGCTGCTGCTGAATTTCCCTGTGCAGCATGGAAAAGAGTAAAAATCAGACTGTTTACCCAGTTTTATAAATAACAATTACAATAAAGTGGTATTTGGTAGTAACTAATGTGACCACAATGAACAACAAATGCGTGTCTGTTTTTAGGGTTACAGAGCCAGTTATGGTGTAGAGCAACACAGCAGCAACAACAACACTTCCAATCCCAAATGTAAAATAACATTATAATATTAATGGGGCTATTTATTTATAAGTGTTTTCTGCAATCATTGTGTTTATAATGCAGAGGTAATAATCTGTCCTCTGAAGAGCGCCACGTCTTCAGGGCAGACTGGGCGCCTCAGTGACTCGGTATCAGACAATGACCAGGGCGCCATGTTGTGGTTCAGCGTGTACTCCAGTAAAAGAAAGGAATTGTCCGTCACTACTTTCCAGCAATTTCTACAATATGTATTTTAACTAAATATCCCACCTGGAGCCTCTGCTCTCGGATAAACCTTCTCACAAGTAGTTGATTATCATTGTGGCACTGTGTCCCTCATCCTCAGACCTCAATGCAGGGAGTCAGCCATCAGCAGTATTGATGCTAAGCTTGATGGATACAGGATGGCAGAGGGCATCGACTGAAGAAACTGCAGTTTAGTGGAGTGAGCTGCTGCTCGTCTGGATTAGAAAAGTGCCACAGAAAATTCTTCAAATCTTAAATCAAATACTCAAAGATGCTAAGGAATTCCAATGGGGAAAAAATAACTTTTAATAAGAAAGATTTCCATAAGGGAAAAACATGAAAGATGTAAAGGTGCAGATATTTTATTCTTCATTATGAGACCTAAAGAATTCAGAACAAGCATGGAAACCAAGCAGACTTTAGACTTACATGTTTTGCTTATTAATATTTAATTTTACATTCATCATTCTTCCAGTCATTTGCATGCTCCTTTTTTAATTTTCTTTTTGTAAACACCTACCTCAAACATAGCCTTAGGGGCAGATGGATGTGTGTCTGTGTTTTGAGTCCAGAATATTAAAATAAGGGTGACAAGGTCTGATGCTCTCAGGCTCCAAGTCGGCCCAAATCTCCTATTTAGTTTTACTTTTATTTATTTCTTTCCTGCAGAGAAGCGATGAATCTACAATGATGTGTTGCTACAGAATGAAAAAAAAAAAACTCTTTCAGGCTCAGTTTAGATCTGAATTAGCATAACGTCTCCGCGAACAGCCGTACATAAAGGTTGCTGTCCCTTTAACCTTGTGGCTGGCACCGCTCGCAGCACTGACACACTGACGTGTCGGACCACTTGCTTATTCACCTCCCCACGGGACGGAGCAGACAGGTAGCTGGAGCCGTGTGAGTGTGCTGGCTGACTTTGTAGTGATGACAACTGATGCCATAAACAGAAAGCCTCCTTCATTTAAGTATTTAAGTCACTGGCTGCTGGTGCCACTATGACCTCAGGCCTTTCTGAGGACCGGCTTTACACTTGGCTGCAAAGCTGCTGGTCAAAACTAATAAACACTGAGGACTCAATTTAGCAATCCTGAAATGAATTTAATATACTCTTTTCCTTATGTAGTTATTTATCTAGCAAGTAAGTAGGGGCAATGCAGCAAGTTATGTATAAAACTTAACAAGTAAATAACTAAGGGCAATGGGATGATTGATGTCTGTTTTTTCCTGCCAAACATGGGTCAAATATCAGGTGACCACATGGGAAAAATCTTTTCACAGAAGGCTGAACTAATCAAACATTTAACAAAGAGACAATGTGTATCACATGGTATCTGTTTCCAGTAATGCTGGGTGGATGGTTTTTTTCCCCAGTGCTGGTAGATCTGCCAAGATTTAAAGGATTAGACCGGGGTTTTTATTTTCCATGGTGCTACAAACCGCTTAACCTTGCACTACTGTGATGACCGTTTTCCACTCAGATTAACCAGCAAATTTACTTTGGAACCGTACATGTTTACTGTCCTGTACACCACTGATAAATGTGCACTTTAATTGTTTTCCCTCGTATCTACCAGAAAGTAAACCTTATTTTATGAGCAAATCTTTAACATGTTTAGCTATCATGGAGTTCATGACATTTCCATATCATAAACATACAGTCAGTGGTGCAGTCCCTGAATTTACCTTTCATTATATTCCACAGAAATAAGGTGTGGTAGAAAAATTCATGAGACCTTAAATACATATGACCTAGTTAAAGGCAGCATGAAAAGTGAAATACAGGAACAAACTTCAGACTAAATGTTTTACACTAAAAAACGATAAAACAAACAACTGAGTGGAACCACAGATTTTATTCCAAAATGTCACGTATCAATTATGAAACGTGCTGCCACTGTTTAAGACAGATGATTTGATCCTGAAGATAATGGCTCTTTCACAATCTGAGGTCGATATCTGGTGGTCGATGTCTTAATTTCTACCCTTGGTTGATGTTAATAACATGCACTGTACTGTTTCCCACAAGGCTGTGGTGCACTGCGATTGTGGAGACCAGAATATCCGATTACACAAATATCCGACTTAAACCATTTATACATCACAAACATCTTCTAAGCCCCATATGGAAAGTCATGATTTCTTTTGCCCTTTTAAATCCTAAGATTTAAAAGGGCAAAAGAAACCACAAAATCAGAGAGGTGTCATATGGCTGGAGATGTGAAGTCAGTGAAAAAAAAACACAAAAGATCTCTACAACTGAAGTCAAGATGAGAGAACAATCAGTGTAGTGATGATTGAAAGAAAAATAAATCTGCATGCACGTGTGCTTTTCTTGAGCCGTTAACACCGCAGCTGACAGTCACATATGCTACCATGCTACGCTAGTACCGGCTTTGTTTGTTTCTTGTGTGTCCTTGCTCAAATAAAGACGTTTCAGAGTGAGGTTTGATGAGGTTTTGATGTAAAGCCTGAATTTTGATGGTTAATGTTAGTTACAGAAATATTACTTATTGTACACTTCCTGTCTCTTTCTCTCTCTTTTCGCACCATGCTGCATTGCCAATCAAATCATCAACACAGGTGAGATTTTTCTTTTATTACTATATGACTGGGTTTTGGAATGTGAGATTTTTTACTACTGGGATTACACAGAAATATTGTCACTACTCAAAATCTTTCAGACTATTGTGTCTATATAAAATACAGCTCATGATATAATTGTGCCACTGTAGATGATCTTTCACTGGCATCTGGCATTTCATAGCTTTTGGAATACATTTTCTACAACAAAATATCCATAAGAATTCTCTCCAGCACTTCACTGATGCCTTTATCAAGACCTTTACTGTGTACTTCATATATGTGGGCTGTGTGCTGCAGCTCAACAGTGATGAGGAATGACATTTGTGATAAATGCACTGACCATAAACTGTCAAATCATAGCAGAACCTGCCTCCTGGCCTCGCCCCGAGTTACACTCTGCAGCTCTCCCCTCCTGTCTTGTTCGTGTAGCCCCTTCAGCCCTGCGCATGGCTGTCGTGTTGGACACACTTGGTCAGAGTTCACTTTGATAGGAGCAAGAATGAGTCACATAGTGGCCAAAGGCATTAGCAGCCAGTGTTAGTCACCATTAAAACATCTCTTCACCTCTCTAACCTAGAAAGCCTTCTGAACTAGAAATCCATGCCCAGGCCTCATCAGATCTACAGCAAGTGAAGAATGAACAGGAAGTGTTTCTTTTTAAAACTACAAAGAGGAAAAAGATGGAGAAGGGTAAACACATATAAAAGGACGCTGCAGAAAAGAGGATGGCACTGGGTTACCTACATGAGCTAGCACACATATTTATTTTTCTTCATCTCTTATTCATTCGCCCAGTTTATCTCTCACTGACAAGTTGTCAGTCTCTCCTAGTCTTTTGTCCTTTTAAAAAATACATTGAATTATTCACCCTGCTTCATGCATGATACTGCTACTGTCAGTCCACATCACTTTGAAAACAGATAAGAGGGAAGTTTTTGGGTCATGTTTGTGAAACCTGCCAGCGGATACTGATCAGTGCTGATAAGGTTTTTCATTGTTATATATGGACATGAAATCATATCAAGACTTTTTGTACTTCCTGCTGCTGTCTGAACTTTCATGTACAAAAACTTCAAATGGAAACAGATCTACCAGAAAAGTGAGGTTGTGCACTTTATAGCCTTGTCATATAACTGTTTTCTAGTCAGATCTGTTGGAGCTGAAACTCAGCTGTGTTCTGCACAATTTTAAAGAATTACTAGATGAGTGTGATTCAACCCAGAGACACTACAATGTGGTATTAAACCACAGAAGCAAGAGAAGAATAGTGAAACAGATCAAACATCAGAGCAGACATCATCCACCCGACTTACTGCTCCTGGTGGACAGATTCACATTCTCAAAAGGAACCACAACAAATCTGAACTTTGCCCCGCCCCCCCTTAAAAGAGATTACATGGCAATTTTCTTTGACAAATCACATCCTCTTGTTGTGCACTGCAGCACATTTTTGTAGCTGACAAGTTTGATTTTGCAGCATAATGATAACACATCCCGGATGATCACGGTGCAGGATTTGAAAGGAGAACTTGTATGTGTGTTTATACTGAAGACAACTAATGCCCCTAAATCAAGAGCTGTTCATCTCCTATCTTTCTGCATAACTATGGCATAAACAAACAGCTGCAGATGCGGGTATCAGCTTTGATGTGCGATGACAAGGGTTAGTGCTGGTGTGGGTGCTGTGACCACCTGCTGTCTTTAAAGACCTTGAGGCGCTGTGCTACATTCTCAACAGGGTTCAAATAGGAGCACACAAAGAGACTTGAAGGAGGCAAATGAGGGAAGATTTCCCTCATTGTTAGAGCACTGTCAGCTTTGTGCTGCCTCTCACCACCCAGCTGATGGTCCTCCAGGTTATTTCTGTTCGGTTTAGTCTAGATGGCATCCAATTAATCATGGTGCCTCACATGCAAGTAAAATACAGTAAGACATATATACAACTTTCCTTATAAGCATGATGCTGCCAATTTTGTGTCAGGACTGCAGTCTAGCACTGAGACTGCAAATTTAAAGTTGAATTGACCCTGTTGAAACTCTGCAGTAACGTGCTGCAGGCAGACTTTCTGAAAAGGGTTCAGTTTATATAAACTGCTGAAACTGATTCTGTTAAATTTCATAGTGGATGGAGACTTACATTTGCTAGCTGTTGTTGTTACTTGTGGTGCAATCATTGGGAAAATATATGAGTCTGTCCCTTCAGAGCTGCTGAAGTCTCACTGTTTCAGCGTCAATTAAGAAAACACAGAACACACCAGAGGAATGTGACATGAAGCTATTGGTTGTTTGCATTTACGGCAAATCTAATAACCAACTACTTTTTTAATATTTACAGCAGTTATTTTTCAGCATCAGCTTCCTATATAGTTTCAAATTGTGTCATGTACAAGGGATTGACAGCATGCATGTCTACTGTGGTGTTCCTCATTTAAACAATACCACACTACAACACTATGGCTGTGTCCCAATTCAGGGGCTGCATCCTTCAGAGGCTGCATTAGTGACAAGGCTGTCCCAGTTCGAAGGCTCCTTCAAATGTGGCCGAGAAATGAGTCCTTCTTTTCCTGAGAAACCAACCAGTGGATCCTTCATGGTCCAAAATATCCCAAGATTCATTGCACGCCGGTAATGAAAATAATATGTTGGCAAACAACACTAACAGAGAGCCTGAGGATTACACTGTTGAATGTAAGTATTGGGTTTCAGCTCAGTTCAACAGCAAACGGTACAACTGTTAAAACCAAGGACCTTAAAACCTCCAAAAAGGAGAAAAAAAGTCACGTGTTGTCAAGTTGCTAGGCAACAAGAGCTACGGTGAGGGTGGGCCAAAGTGAAAACCCTTCGAATACCAGACCATCTCTTTTGGGTTCAGCCTTCGCGGCCCCCTCATGGACCGCGTCCTCTGCAGGATGTGGCCCCTGAACTGGGACACAGCTGATGACGAGAGTTCATCCGTTCTTCTGTTGCATCTCTGTTGAATTAGCCGAACACGTGTTTGCTGTGCGCTGTGGTCAGTAAACATGTTACTGCAACCTGAACTCCACGACCTGAATTATTAAAAGACACTTGCTGCCACGTAAAGCTGAAATATTACTGACTCCTAAAAACCTATTTTCTCAATTAGCTTCGTACAGTTTAACGATCTAGACCATTAGTGGGCAATATTTTTTTCCAGTGGGCCATACTGACTCCGTTAAAGTAAGTGAAGGGCCACACAATTGGAAATAAAATTTAAACATGAAATATTTACTGCAGAATTACTTTAAACTACCGGTACATAGATTTGGTGGGCTTGATTGTGTTATTCACTAGCCCTTTTTAAACAAATACATGATCATACTCATGAATATTACAATTAACATCTCAATTAACTACTATGATTCAGTGAGACTGCGCATCAATCACTTCCACACGCCTGGTAACGGCCCGACGAGACAGACTGACTTTTTCAAACTGACTTTTATTGTCAGGGCACAGTCTCAACCATACGGTCTTTCAAAAACTCACCCTCTGAGAACGACCTGCTGTGTTTGGCTAGCTTAAGAGCCGGCATGTAGCTTACTTTTGTGACTGTCTCTTGTATGGCCGTCTGCTTCACAAAAATATTCTGACGGGCGGTTAAATCGGAGGACAATTTCAGGGCCCTTTGTTCTCTCTCCCGCGACGATAGGTTGGTGGCATAGTTGGCATGCTTGGTCGAAAAATGTCTCTTAATATTATATTCTTTGAAAACAGAAATTGCATTTTGGCATATCAGGCATACAGCCTTTGAACCCACATGAGTAACAAAATATTTATAAGTCCACTCGGTGTTAAAAACACGACATTCTGAATCAACTTTTCCCTTTTTCACAGCACTCATCCTGATGATCATCGAACTGTCTATGCAAGAGTCAAGGAAGTGCATTTTCACCCACTCCAAATTAAAATAGCCCTCTGTTGCAATCAGATCGTATAGCAGTTCAAACTCATGCCTCTATAATGCGGGATTTTTTTTTTCTTTTCTTTTCTCCTCTGTGGATGTCGCGGGCTGGACTGAGACGGCCCACGGGCCGGGTCTGGCCCGCGGGCCGTAAAATGCCCACGTGTGATCTAGACTCAACAGAACAAAGTAATATCAGTTTTTGTTTATTTCATGTCTCTGGTCTAAACCTTTAATCACCAGTCAGGATTTACCAACACTCACTCATGGTGGCTGCTTATTTAAAAAATAATACTACTTGATTTATAGTAATATTTAATCTTTTGAATCGGGTTTTCAGGGGCTTGAAGGATTATTATGTATATAATAAATACAGTAAGCATAGTGGAGGTTCCTCAGGAGAATGCATGTGAAAGTAAAGGGTTCAGTGTGATTTAAGTGCCATTAAGACATGACAAAGAATTTATATTTCATATCTGTTTTTAACCTCTTCTAAATGGACATAGATAAAGGAGAGGAAAACCTGCCAACATAGAGAGAGGAGGGATATGATGATCATCCCTCATTCACGATTATGTGTGAAGTACGAAATCAAGTGTGAAGAGCTTGTCATGCTCATTGGATTATGGGTTACCCCCGACCTTGTAACAATGGAAAGGTATCTGAAAGGGAGGGGGACAAACTGAATTATCAGTCCAGTGTGTCTCTTGGTGCAGTAATGGTTTTGATTGGCAACTCATCAGTTACACAGTATTGTTGCTTGCAGGGATCTATAATTAATTGAACTGGATTAATGATGCAAAAATTTAATGCCACCCACACAACAGTGTAGCGTGAAGGAGGGCAAGAGTGAAGCACCTCCTGATGAATGCTTCAAGATTTCTGCTGAGCTGAAACAGACAAACCATTAAAAATGTACATTAACAGTGGTGTGAGAAAGATGAATGACTGGCCACTAAAATTTATTTTGCAGCCATTAAATCCATTCAGTCTAAACCACTTTCATTTTCACACTTTTTTTTTCACTCGGTGCTCCTCCACACAGATTTGCTGTTGCACCACATGTGTTTGTAGATCCTCTTAGGGTAGCCGGGCTTGAAATCCAATTTTGGTAAAGCTATAAAGTACAGAAAAAAAAAAAAAGAATTTAATGAAATAAAAAGTTTATAAAGTGTGATGATTCTTTCCATTACTCAGTCACCAGTGGGAAAACAACTTTGCAACTTTAGTGCAGTGATAGGTGTTTTTGAGATTGTACACATGAAGTCAACAGTGTTAATGTAAAGTCTGTTTCCAAAGAGTAACAGCTGCTTGCCAAGAGACTTGTTCATCATCTGGCTTTTGTTTTTACCATCTGCCAGCGCTTCAACTTTATTGGTTCTACTGATGTTCTCCAATTACGTGGTGGTGTGGTAATTTACAGCACTTCATAATAACCTGCTCCTGCACCATGAGGCAGAGCCCTCCTTGTCTGTGAGAAGGTTAAATAAGATCAGAGCCCAGTATTTGGACTCCTGCTCTATCAGTCACATTTATTAATGCAATAAGCTGCAAGAGCCTTTGAATTGCACTTATTTAAAACACCCTCCTACTGCAAGGAGACGACTGCGTTCATGAAACAGGAATGACCAGAGTATTACAGGTAAATATAATCAATAAATGTGTTTTTTTAAACTAAAGTTGACAAACAAAAACATGGCAAAAATGTTAAAACTTACATGACTTACATCTTCTTATTATCAATGACAATTTCATGTTTTATTTGATCCTCCATGCGTATCTTAAATAATACTACAAGTGGCTGGTTGATGTGTTGAATAGAGCTGTTGTGGTGAGAAGACCAACATGAATTTTAGCTCTGCAGAGGAGCATGAGAGGATATTGTTTTTTGTAGAGGAGGGCTTCTGAGAGGGGAGTAAACTGAGCTCGACTTCATTTGTGTCTGCTGTCTGAACTCTGGATGTTCACTGTGACATTACTAATAGCCAAGGAAAGCTAATGAGAACCATTCAGACACACGTACACACACCAGTTGCTAGGGCAACTCATCCATCTGCCATTATGTTATCCTGTTGTCTTCTGGTACTTCATCTTCAAGCAAAACAGATTACAGATTATTGTAATCTGACATTTTGACCAATAATTCCACAGATGAAAAGAAAAATGACAGAAGTCACTTTCAAACCTGCAGCAGAGGTGCTGGGAAACAATAGCTGTTATATCACCACATGCTGTTCACTTGCTCTGAGACTGATGATGTCACAAGTCTAAACAGCGGTGGTTCATAAATTTGGGAGATTGGACATCTGTTTAAATACTACTGCGGAGTATGAAGGTGCTTTCCAGCATTTACTTCACAGTTACAGTCTGGCTTGTAAATATAAATGAAAAAAAAGTCACAGAACAAATGAATTCATCCTCAGGAAAAGGCACATTGGTAATGTTCACCTATTACTGACAGGAGTTTCACGATCACGTGCACATCTACAACACGGTGCTTCTCGGCTCCGAAGGGCTGTGTATCTATCAGACCTCTACAGGAAGCAGCATCATCCATCACTGTCAGTGTTAATAGTGTTTCCCCTCACTTCCCAATAGGCAGCTTGTGTTTTGGTTTACAGCATTTATGTTTTCAGACTCGTGTACTCACAGGCCCTCACCTGGCTTTGCTCTCTGGCATCCCCCTGCCAAAACGCATAAAACTAATTTCAACATTACATGCAGCCATATTAAAATGCTGCTCGGAGACATCTCTCTCTCTCTCTCTCTCTCTCTCTCTCTCTCTCTCTCTCTCTCTCTCTCTCTCTCATCACTCCCTCCAGGATTTAGCTTATTATTGTTCGTTTTCTTATGTTCTGAATCTTGTTTCAAGATTGCTTTGAAAAATGTTCTCTCTAAATTGCTGAGATTTGATGCAGTTAGAGGATGACAAGAGTTGTACTGTAATCAATGACGATCAAACGCTTCAAACAGTTATTCATTGTTAAAAAAGGACAGATACGGGTAATACTGCAACAACTACTCTCACTACCGTCTGAATCTCCGAATCCAATACCCCACCACAGTGGTTCGTGGAAAACTTAAAGTATAAAGTAAAAAAATGTTTTCCACAGATATCCAACTGGCAATGACTGAAAAAATACTAACAAGGGGGTTGAACATGCTAAAATAGAAAGCTGTAGTGTAAGAAATCAAGCTGTAGTTCTGATCAAAGCCAAAACAACAGACTCAAGCATCTTTTCTATGTTTAGGTGAATACCGTTTCTCCACTTAGATGCAATTTTGCACAATGTGTCTGTCATGTTTCGAGGGAAGAAAATAACATCTCCTTCAAAGAATGATAACATAATTGTGGATATTTTCTATCCGCGTGGCTGCCTTTCCTTAAAAGAGATTCAACCATCATGCATCAACAACATACAGCAGTTTTAAACTCATTGTCTCTCTGATCTTTTTGACTTTTCTCTTCTTTTCCAGCCCCTTTGACCAATCATACTTTATTCTTGCTTACTTTAGTAGAGTGCAGAGAAAACACTTGTGCTGTTCACTTTGCTCAGATTCTGGCAGATGTTAGTGCCAAAAGAGAAGTGACTTTTATCTGAAAATCTGCACATTCGCCTCCTTCCAACCGAAGGAAAACACAGAGGAAAAATATTATTTTGTAGAGGAAATTCACATCACCCTGCATATCACTCCTAACATACACCTGTGTCTGACAGACTAGTAACCACACCAGAAATCACTGATGAAAATGTAATATTCATGTCATGATTATCTTACACGTTGCTCATGGCAGCATGTGGAAATGTCCAGCTCTGGCCTGGAGCAACACTGGGACCACAAATTTAAAACATCACACCAGACACTGCGCCTGATATTCAGAGAAAAGCTCGTCCTGAAACATGACTCGGCCTGACTGTTTTGAGCATGAGTAATGAGACACAATTGAGTTTGTTGTCAAACCCGAGTGTGGCTGTGGGAAATACAGAGTTGTGATGAAACCGGGTTTAGAGTGTGTGTCTGTGTGAGTGCATCAGGCAGCCCAGATCACAGGAGCGGTGCTGTATGTCAGAGTATAAAGGGTTAGACATACGGAGCAGCTGGTCAGGAGAGAACTAAAGTACAAGGTAAACTGTACTGGGTCTTAAGTGTGGACTTAAACAGGGAAGAGACAGTGTGCGGTTTAGTACGAATGCCAGGAGGCTTATTTCAAAGGAAGGTGACTCTGCAGGAGAAGATTCCCACATAGTGTAAGACTGAGGCAACAGATTTCTAGTTTGCATCAGTGTTTGTGTGAGTGAATCTGAACAATGTGGACAATTGTGAAGAGTGAAGCTGGCACAGCCAGAGTGAAGTCAGCTGCTCAATTTATCCTATGCAAAAATGCACAGACATAGATATTTATGATAGAAGTTCTGTTTGTATTAAATCCAGTGAGCGTTTCTTCCTTCCTCTCTGCTGCAATAAAACAAACTAAAATAGCAGAGTCACCAAGCAGGCCACCTCACTGATTCTTAACCTCCTCTTCAAGGCGTCGCCGAAGACTGCTGTGCTTGCAGAACACTGACAACATGAACACAAGCCGACTGTATTTGTTACCTCCAGCTCTGCTGTTTGTCAGCAGGATTATACAAAAAGTACCAGACCAATCTGCACCGAACTTGGCGGAGGGATGAAGCCTGGGCCAGACAGGAACTCTTTAAATTCTGGGGCAGATCCAAATCATTTACTATTATTTTTCCTCTGTAGTCTAGTGTTTGGCCTTTGGCGGAGGTCTGCACTCTCTGAGTGCTCTTCTAGTTTTCAAAAGCAATACATGGAAAACAACAAGGACAGATGTCCTCATTGTATTTAGTTGGCACTTTGTTCTTCCGAGTATCAAATGTCTCTGCTGTAAAGAAGACAGAGACGTTCTTGGCCTGTGACTGATTCAGTCGTATAACAAAAGCCTGTCTATGACAGTATGTAGTATTGATAAGTATAATGGTGTTTATAGGCGTGTCGGCCTATGACAAGTACACAGATAAGGTTGAAAATCAGCCAGTGTTGTCCTTTGATAGTGTTTTCCTTGAGCTGATGGAATTGTTATGGAGGGAGTTTGAGAAGGGACAGAGAGCATGACATCAATCAAGAGGCTTATAAATTCACCACTAATGTGTAAGCTGTCAGGAGAGCCAGATGCACCCAGCACCTTTTAGAGTACAACATTGTATTATAGAAATCTATATAGTGAACAGTATACCAGCTAGGGTTTGCTAATGATTAGTAATACAGGACAGAGCTAAAGAGAGTGTTTTAGAGTGAGTATAATTGTTATAATTATTAAATGTTTCTGTTGTTAATCCTTCTACTTCACAACTACTGAGAAAAAACACAGCTAATTTCTCACAACATAGTAATCCACGACAGATTTCAAAGTTGTAGGTCTTATTTCACCCACAGCTCTTTAATTGACTCCAGCACGGAGTAAATGAGAAGAAAATGAAAAGATAAATTACTCTAATGGAAGGAAATGAAGTGTGAAAAGAGACATTCCTCCCAGTATTTTCGAGGATGCAGCACGTTGGTAAATTGAAATACAACAAGGATCCAGCTTCTATATAAAACAGATTTTGCCATGATTACAGAAATGATGTAATTTTAACACCAGACATTTGTACAAGAAGACATGTACTGTACTCATTCACACGACATAAAAGATGAAACACAAACAAATGTATTGAAGAAGAAGAAAACTGTGGCATGAATACAAATTGATTGAGCTAAAAGAATGATCAATAATAAAACAATTTATTGCTAATTTAACTTTCATCCCGTCAGAGTTCAGATTTGTTTCAGGTTGACCCATTTACCCTCTGAAGCCTCAGTGCTTTACTGTAGATTTCATGCAAATAGTGGTGCTGGATAACTCTGTTTTTGTTATGCTCCCGCTTAAAGGTCAGGGCTTATGAGTTTCCCAGCACCATTAAGAGACAGTTTGTTTAGAGCCTGTCTGAAGGACAATGCTCAATGAACCAGAACACAGACAGGCCGTAATAAATGAAAGGGAAAAGTTATGGTTCCGCTCAATGAAGTCAAAGGGCAGGTGGAGGATAAGACTGTGTCTCATCTCAATAGCTGTGTTATCCCCATGACTCAAAAACCAGACAGGCAGTAAAAGGAAAATTTGATGCTTTGAAATTGGCATCTCTACACAGTCATGGAAGCACTATTCTGGTTTTAGAATATAAATCACGACACTGTGACCTATTGTTTGTTGTTTGTTTGTTTGGTTTTTTTGTTTTTTTGAAAGGCTGGTTCTTCCAGCCGCTGCTCACTTAATTTAATTTTCTTCATTTCCTTCCTGCTACTTTTTTTCAAATTTATTTCCACTTTCAGAGACCTGTCACACCCACAAACCAAATTAAATTATCAATTCATTAAATTGACTAATGGAATCATTTATCAGTTTCGCCCCATTATTTTCTAGCCTTTCCTCATTGCTTTATGCAAACAATTGTAGAATCTGCACGTACTGCAGGAATCGAAGCAAATGTCACTAACAGGATATTTTCACCTTAGGTGTTGAAATGAATTCATGAACGCAAACCTCCACCGAGGACCCCAGAAGGAGTCATGTAGAGTGATCTGAAAGCCTTGTATCTGAGCCCAGCGGAAGCTGCGTATTGATTTGCTTGTCTAGTGACTCTCAGTTATAATAAGGAAATAAAGCCCCTGGATATAAGGAGATTGATGTCAATCAGCCGCCTGCCTCAAGTGTGGCTTGTCCCATCTTATTAGCGCTCTATCCATGCACTGAGTGTTCACTGATGACTCCATTGATATGCAACTGAAGAGAGGAGGCTGTCTGTTGCCATCTTGAGGAGGATTCCCCTATGACTGCTCACTCTGCCATCTTAGTCAGTGTAGACTGAGAGATTGTCATGGATCCATGGAATATCAGAGTGAAGTATGAGCTTTTAACTCCACTCTAAATGTCACACATATCCGGACACCCTTTATTATAATCGGCTCTGTAGAGATGAGCTGTTGGACTGCAAACATGCTTTATAATTTTAGTCATGTGCAATCTATGGCTGTGTCACAATTTAGGGGCCGCAGCGTTCGAAGGACATGGTCTAGATGTGGCCATTGTGGACCGTGAGGGCTGCACTGAAATCAGACACAGTCCACCATATTGTGTTTTCGAACTGATTCATCACCACATGCATAATGAATTTTGGGTAAGGTTGAGTCACGGGTGGATCCTTCGTTGCCCAGGGAACAAAGGACGCATTTCTCTGCTGGATTTGAAGGACCCTCGTCGCTCTGCTGTCCCTGTCCATTTTTAAAATGTGTTGATGTGGCAGGGTCTTATGTAGCCTACAACTTTTAGAAGATAAGAATACACCTTACCCGGAGAAAACAGAAAGAAGGGTGTATTTATTTTCACCATGTCTCCATGTGCCTGACCTCAGGTCACACACATCAGTTTCACTGACCAGTCTGATTTTTCTGCATCAATAACCAGAGGATCGCTCCACATTTAGTTTTAAAACAGTGTTAAACATTAGCAACAGGAAAGCAATAGGTTCCTTTAGAACTACTGTACCGTGTCCTCTTAAGCCCCTTTGCTTCCTGTGAGAACCTTGTATGTCCTAAATGTTCTACTGAATAAGCTCACAGAAGAAACATTTTGCTAACTACATTTCCCCAAAGACAATAAATGGCATTAAATTGTATTTGTGTTACTGCTCAGAATAAGATCACAGTAATATCATTGTGTCATGTTAATTACCACCTTTAATTTATGAATTAACTCTAATTATCCAGCTTCAGTGTTGTGTAATGCAATGCAGTTAAACACATAACCTCGTGAATGTGCAACATGGCATCTAACTCCAGCTGGAAATTAAAGTGAGAGTTGCAGAGTAAAAAGCTACATTAGATTTCACATTAGCACCTATGTCTTCAGCATTTGCACTCAGCCTATAGCTCTACATTCGTGACCTCTAGTACAGTACAATACACAGCTCAACTGTCACAGATGTTAAAATCTGTAATCTCTGAGACTTTATCTATTGCCTGGGACTCAATGCGACTTGCTAGTGTGTGAAGGGTTAAATAGCATTGCACCTATTCTGTGAACCTGACAGAGCACATCAACATCACTTTGTTGTGGCAGCGCACTGGTTATGCCAACACATTACAGTACAGCGATACCTGATTGGAGTCCTTCAAGCACAATAAATTTAAATTGGCTGTCAGGAGGGTGTGATTTTCTAACTATGGAAACAGGTGAGAACAGGTCCTGCTGTGTTGCTCTATAGGAAATCAGAGCCTAGGAACAGTCTGACATTAATTTAAGGTTGGATAACAAATCAAATCTGATTGGGTAGCAGAGGTTACACCTCCCTGTCATATCGGTAGAATTTGTTCCAGTATTACTAAAGTGCACAGAGCATTCTTACATACATGTTGTATTTGCATCATCCATCAATAAACAGACTGTTATTTTACACTGACATTGTCAGCTGCAGGTTACACATTCTCAGTACCTGAACAATGACAAGGAACAATGACAAGCTAATTGTCTGCCATGTTCAGAGGGGAGGCGGCAGGAGGTGGCCAATCAGATTTCACTGGGGGTTGTTACCACCCCCTGGTGCAGCCGCTGGCAAGGAACTGTTTTTTTTTGTTTTGTTTTGTCGTTTTTTTTAACCAAAAATTGCTATTAGCCTTCAAATGCTCTGTAAATTTACATTTTGGAATCATCTTATTTGCTTGACATGCTCTGCAGTTCCAGTTTGTCTTAAGACTGCTATGCATCTCCCCAGCCAGCAGCATTTTCAAGACCTCATTGAGTTAATGTTAGTAGGCTATAAATATGACATTTCACAACCAAATCCCAATTTCAGTTGTTTAGATTTTTGGCAGCTGAGACATAAACAATTCACATAATTTACAGAACAGATTAGTAATCAGTGACTGTCACATGAAGGATATTTTGTCATATTTGCAACCGATGGCTACAACTTGATGAGAAAAAGAGGCTGTGTAGCTACTTTGTTGTTTCCTGTTTTGTATTTATTGATTTATACTACACTCATTCTCAACAAATGACATTTAAAATTCAGTTTTTGGCTCCACCTCTCTTCTCCCAGAAACTTCAACTGTAAACATTTAATTAAGGTTCAGACTTGAGAACAGTATGGTAGCAGTACATGCTCCTCTGTAATCACCACAGCGAGGTCTCCAACCTGTACACATTGATCCTGCATCGATCTGTGTATGAGAAGCTCCGGTTTAACCCAGTTCTCCATTCTCACTCTCCTCTTTCACTCGATATTCTGACTGAAGGGCAGCAGCTGGATGGTCGAAAGCTGACCACCACAGATAAAGATAAAGAGGGTGACGAGGTAGGAAGAGGCAGATGTTAGTGACCAGCTGGACGCAGTAGTGGCAATAATCTTGGCAAAAGGATAATTCTTCATGTGTACCAGATAGTATGTTAATGTTTAAGATTCCTCTATACTTTCCAGTTATGAAGAGGGGGGCAGCCATATGCTTAAATCATTTATGAAGACCTCCGATTACACTCTTTATTCTCTCTGGTAGTGAGACACGTCAAATATGCTTAGCTTGCCTTGATAGCGCAGCTTTGGCTGCTCTTGTTGTGACAGAATAAGGCTACAAGGAAATATTTCTCCTCCATCTTAGAACATCAAAAAGGTCTTTGAATTGCTTCTGTCGCTAAGAAAGAAATGTGGTGTTGTCACGGCTGCTAGTAAAATGTAAAACCATGTGTCAATTATGTCAGCCTGGGAGAGGCTTTGTAACAAAATTGTTTACTCTTCCTCTTGAATAGCCTGATCAAACTTTTATTAGCATGCTGGATGTTGTTAACACCACTCTGCATCAGCAAAACATTACAATGGTTTGTGATTGCTTTCAAAGTTTTATGAGCAAAGTGAGGCTTCTCCTGTGGCACAGTCAATTTTCACCTATATTCAGACACTTTTCTCACTTAAAACCTAAATATCAGCTTCCTGCTGTACTTTTCCAATGTTTGAACATTTGCCCCCTGGCGAGCAGATTTAAGCATCTATTTCATATGCAAGAAAAGCAACTGCACTTGTAATCAATAGAGCCAAAATGAGCCAGTCAATTGTAGACTGTGCGAGCTTTATAATTCAGTGATGGGGATTAAACCGGAGTCGGTCATGAACCTCATCATGAACCGTCAAGCAGAGGATGTACGATACAATTCAGACACTGAGAATATTCTGGGATATGGAATTACAAGGCGCAGACATTTATAAGGAAATGTCAAACAACAAAAACAACAACAAGTTTTCCTTGAAAAGCAGCGATGATATGTTTCAGCTGTGACATGCCACTGTATTTTCCTGACCTTTCACATGTACGCAAACATCATATCATCTACCTCTAAAGAGCTTATTAGATTCTGTTCCCACCTCCAGCTGAGGCTCCCTCTTCCTCTTGGAGCGCTGTAGCTAATAGAAACACTCTCCATGATAATATCTCACTCATTTTATTACCTGTGTCAACAGCGTGCTTTCATCTAAAAGCATGAAAAGTGTGCTGGCAGTGTCTCTGCCTCATTAAGACAGACTGTCGCCCAGAATGCAAGTTAATTAAGGTGTCGCAGCACACGGCATTGTTTCATGTAGACATAAACCCATCAGCCACAACATTAAAACCACTGACAGGTGAAGTGAATAACATTGATTATCTTGTTACAATGGCACCTGTCAAGGGGTGGGATGTATTAGGCAGCGTGAGAACAATCACTTCTTCAAGTTGATGTGTTAGAAAAAGGAAAATTCTGAGCGACTTCAACTATAGGGTCAAATTGTGATGGCTGTGACTGGGTCAGAGCATGTCCCAGTCTGCAGTGGTCAGTAGTGGGCCAAGGAAGGATGGACCAGCAACAGGGTCCTGGGCAAACTGGGGTCACTGATTCGTCATCATATCAAACCAGGACAGCCAGGTGTTTCCGTTTAACTGAGATGGCACCACCCACCTAAACACACCCACCTTCATGGCAACAGTATTCCCTGATCACAGTGGCCTCTTTTAACAGGATAATGCAACATGCCACACTGCAACAAAAGTTCAGGACTGGTTTTAGGGACATGACAAAGAGTTCAAGGTGCTGACTCCAGATCAGTCTGACAGAGCGTCTGTGAGATGTGCTGGAAAAATGAGTCTCATCCACAGAGGTCCGACTTCACATTTTACAGGACATGAAGGATGCTAATGTCTTGGTGCCTGATACCACAGGACACCTTCGGACGTCTTGTTCGATCGATGTATGTACGGAGGCAGATAAGAATATCATGTGAAGTCCCTCAGTGTTTTCAATATTTCTTATTGATGCCATACTTCAAAACACAGTTATTTTATGTTAATATTTCCAGCTTTAAGCTGCAAATTAGCCATGCAGTATCCAGCTGCACTGGGCAGAGATGCACAGAGGGTGAAACAATTAAATACTGAAAATTAGATGCAAAAAGAGAGACATGGAGATTGGACTGATGCTGGCATGAAAGCAAGAATTCACAGTCAGCCGTGCCATAGATGTTTCATTATTTTGTCCAGCATTACCCAGAAAAATACACTGCATTTTCACCTCTATATTAACAACATAGAAATCCTGCTAACACACACACACACACACACACACACACACACACACACACACACACACACCTTAAAACAGCAAGTCAGCACCAGAATTTCAAAAACCTCACAAAATCCCTTCACACATAGATAAATGAGGCAAAACTGCTTGTTGTCTGTGTGTGTGTGTGTGTGTGTGTGTGTGTGTGTGTGTGTGTGTGTGTGTGTGTGTGTGTGTGTGTGTGTGTGTGTGAGACGAGCAGCCAGCTGGACAACATTTGATCATATCAGGATAACTGTCCCCTCAAAGCCACTAAGGACATGCAGGGAAGTTTATCTCCGCTGATGTTTACACTGTCTGGAGTATTTAAGGATTTTCAGTGGTAAGAACCATCAATTCATCGGCTTTGCCCCAAACAACTGATGTGAGGGAAATGTAGCAGATAATGGGGTAAATACGCTCGTCTTGGACTCGCAGAGCAGTCGTTTGGCTACATAACACACTTGCTCTGCATGAAGTGATTGGCCTGACTGTCCTTCCTGAGTTGAAAAAGATGTGATGATTAAAATGACATAAAAGTGAGTTTTATATTGAGCTGTGCTGTGTATTTATATTTGGATAGTCACTTTCTATAGGTGAGGAAACCTCCATAGCCATTTTTTATTACTTGCCTGAAGCAAATATTCACTGCCTCAATGAAGGGGAAAAGGTGGAGGAGGAGGAAGAGGAGGAGGAGGAGGAGGTTTTACTGCTGGATGTGACAAAGACAGGCGTCAATCCTGTAATAACAACCAGGTTTTTGTTGCTTATTTCACACCGGTGATTTTACTTTATTATTTTTGAAAGTTATAGTTTAAATCAAATATTAAATGTATGCATCTGCCTGAGGAGGCCGATCATTTCATTAATAAACTCTCACTGTGTTTATATGGCTGTTTCATTACAAGTGGAGCTCAGTCTGTCTTTTGAATGGATTAGCAGTGTCACTGTCAAGATGCCAAAGTCACAACAGAGAGCATCTGTTGTTTTGGCTATTACTGTCAAGTGTCATGTACAAGTTCCATGTGTCTGCAAGTGTCTTCAGTGACTTGCAATAATATATCACATTATAATATTCAGTAAGAGTGCAGACTTCCCTTTGCACTGCATCCGCATTTCTGGTCTATCCTTATAGGAAAACTATTTTTGTTTCCGTTGTTCATTTGTTTATGTGTCATTATACAAATGCATTTTCTATATCTGGTTATGTGGGTTTTTTGCAGTTTCGATCCACAGGTTCATCCATTCATTTTGATTTTTTTTTTTTGTGTTTTACTGAGTATTCACGGGTCGAGTTCTTTTCCTCTGGTGGAACTTTTAACAATGCCTGCCCTGCACTGTGTTTGAAAGGTGTGTGTGTCTTGGTGAGTTTGAAAAATAGAGGGAATGGGGATACTAGCCCATAGAATGAGGCCTTAGAATAAAATGCTTTTAAACCTTTTTATTGCACAAGTAACTAGACTATTTCTCAGGGTTTCTGGGCTCTGAGATTTCACTGCCTGCAGGGGAGTGATTGTGGAATTCATCTCTGATAATAAAGCGGCTTTTTGCAAGCTGCTCCTCACCACTGTCAGTAGTAATCTGCAGGGCCCCTAAAATAATATCCTTCTTGGTAGTTCAGTGAAATGTACAGTATAGCATGTCAAGTACTGAGCGGAAAGATTCTGATTTTAACACTGAAGAGGCACTTTAAAATAAACTATATACATAGGACACTTCTATCATGTAATACCATGTATACTGTATGTTATTTGTAGTGACCTTCATACTGTGCATTCAGTCACCAGCTATAATTAAAGCTTCTATTATAGACGTATAAAGGATTATACTCTGCCACCGTCTGTACCCCACACTGCCACACACACACGCAGAAGCTTGCGCACAAACACACACACACACACACACACACACAGTACGTACATAACGAACCGATTAAAATAGCAACAAAACGTGTGGAAGACTTATACAAGAGGACAGCTCATTAGGTATAATTTTAGTGGATTACAGGCTGGCAGAGTTGGTGTGTTGCCTTTGTAGTTCACTGAACTTTAATCTTTTGCCTAACACAACTGTATTGTCTTCATTCCTCTTCTCCCAGGTCTGAAGGAAAGCAATGGCATCAGTAAGAGAACGCTGGACTCAGAGAGGGACTTCTTCATACACTCACCAACGCAGGACACAGAGAGCGAAGTCTACTTGGTTACCACTGTCTCACCAATGAACATCCCCAACCACCGGCCTGTCCTCAAGGGCCTGCTGCTTCACGAGCACCTACTTACAAGGGACTTCCAGGGGGACCAGCACTTTTTTAGGAGGGATGGCTCTGTGGCTGCATTTCCCACCATGCCAGGCTCCGTGTCTGCCTCGGACGCAGGAGACCCTGCCACCCAGCTGGTGCCCCATGAGGATGCCCCAGCCTTCTCAGACATTGCCACTACTGCCACTCTGGCTGCCACCTCTCCACTGACCACATTTTCTCCCACAACACCAGGGCCATCCATGTCTCTCCCTCAAAAGAAGTCCTCTAAGGAGAAGACCGGGGGGGCAGACAAGGTAGAGCCAACAACAGACACCCTTACCACCCAAGTGACTCCAAATAATAGAGGTTTTGGAAGTGAGAACAACCCAGCGGCTTCCTCATCATCGCAGAGAAGTCAGAGTCCTTTTCTGGTAGGCGCCACCCTTGCACCCTTCTCAGTGAGGATGGAGAAAAGTGAAGCACCACTAAAATACAAAAGCAACCCTGATCAGCCACTCCCCACCCTAACTGAAGTGTCCCGGGCAGAGGGCGCCACCACAATGTCCACGACCGTCATCACGACTACCACCATCACCATCACACAAACATCAGGTAGGCGTGCTCATGTTCTCTGACTTTCAAAGACGCACAAGTTGGAAAGTGACTTTGAAATAAAGAGCAGCAGCAATAGAATAACTCTCTCCCATTGTAAATTCAAAATGCAGAGTATCTTCCCCCTAAGATTTAACACATCCGTTACAGAGGACAAGACAATTAAGCATCGGGTCATCAGCATCACTGCTGTTCATTTCACATGCTGCACACAGCCAGTCATCTCTCCAGCAGGGATAACAGAGTCGCTCATGTGTCAAAAACAATCTGATTTTGCCCTGATGTGTCCTGCCCGTCCTTTCCACTGCCCACAGAGGGCTGAAGGCCCTGATCATCAGTGTCGGAGAGGGAATCTGCAGAGATAGTTAGGGGGTCAGAAGGCCACGGACACAGGTGCGCCGTGCGCTGATCTGGGGAAAAGGGAATCACTTGTCTTCTTACTGTCTCCCACAGAGTCATGCGGTCTGAATTTCACTGACCCTGAGGGTAACATCGAGATCCAGCAGCAACTTGACTCCGGAGTGGAGTGCAACTACTTGGTTACCGTCTACCTGGGATATGGCATCGAGGTTCAGGTCAGTGCTAAAGACTCACTATGATGTTGTCCCTTATTAGCAATAAACTAAACTATCGTGTACAACTTTGTATAAAGCAGCAGACACAAGCTGGAAGTAGAACATTGACATTTTATCACTTTTTAAATTGTTGTGGCAAACAAACAGTCACCTATTCACAAATCCAGCAGATACACAGCAACGTTAACGTCCATGTGGAGCTGTGTTTCTGATGACCCGATGAATGTAAGTCCAATATTTAGTCTCCTTTCAGCTCATAATTTGGTGTGGACCAAAGACAAAGGATTAATCTGACTCTTTGGCTGCTCAACGCTCTGTTCACCAGCTGGGTTTCTAACATTGTCTGCTGTTTTAAAAAAAGCTCTAATATGCTACTGTTAGTCACCTGCCCATCACTGAAAACAGCTGCATCTGGAAACGACAGTAATGAAAGCTGTGAATGAAAAACAGTGACATTCTGGGCCATAAACCAAAAACCACATGTTAATCTATAAATGTTGATTGTAAGAGTTTTAATATGAGCTGTGCTGTCTGATTCTTTATAGAACATATAGTGAAATAACGCCACAAAAAATGGCTTCATTCAGGAGCAAGAGGAACATTATTACATATTCTGGATCAGTGTTTGCTGTTCGTGTGTGGGCTGATGGAGATAGACAGGCAGCACATTGCTGGATTGAGAGGGTGGTGGGGGCACTAGTGACAGGGTCTGTCTCAGGTTGAATGTTTGCTTGGTAAGTCTTATCACAAAAGGTTATAAAAATTAACTGTCAGTGTGTGTGTGTGTGTGTGTGTGTGTGTGTGTGTGTGTGTGTGTGTGTGTGTGTTCTCTGGCATTTGCAATTCCTCAAACGCGTCATTTACCACTGGAGACTTTAAAATGTGTGAGCTTTGTCTTGCTGCCTCTGGAGGGTGAAGATAAGTCTTGACAGAGTACATGTTTGAGAGTGTGTTTTTCTCTGAAAGCTTCCTCTGTGTAACTTAAGTAAATCTTAAACCACTCATAAGCACAGGCACACACACACACACACACACACACCTCACTACATTTGAGTGTCAACTTTCAACAGATTCTGCATATGGCAGAAAATTTCTTTGAGATGTTCTGAACTGTAAGGCTATAAAGGGAAAGAATCTAGACATTTTATCCTAACACATCCACCAGGCCTGATAAAGAAACAGGAGGAAGCCATGTGTTCAGCACCACCATGTGAACAGATGGGGCCACTGTCTCTCTCCCTCCTACCGCTAAACTGATAGTGATCTGATGGCACTATACAGACAACTGTTTGGCACAGCTGAAGGGAATGAGGAGCCATGGTCTCCGTTTCTGGCGAAGATGCGAACTGACTGAAGATAGAAAGATAAAATTGAAGTCAAGAATTTGTCATACCTTCTCATCAGCAGTGAGTGAAGCTCCTCTGCCTGGAGGCTATCCAGGTCTCAAGGTTTTAAAGGAATGAAGGAGATCACAAAGTAGACTTGTGGAGCAGCAGTGTGCACAGGAAGTCTTATGCAAGCAGCACAATTTTTACCTCCAATTTTGTTTTTATGCTCGGATGATAATTAGTTCTCAACAATTTACAGTGTATAACCTCCTCACTCACCTGTGTTCAACCCCTGAATGAGATTTGCTTATTTGATCGGACATATCCGAGACATGTAGGCACACACACACACACACACACACACACACACACACACACACACACACACACACACGTACGTGTACACAGAACAAACCTGGAATTCAAATCTGAGAGTTGCAGCGATGCGTCTATAAATTTAACACCTTTCTCAGATTCCCTTTGTAATCCCGTCTTTGGTATTTGTGAGTGAGTGGAAACATAAATAGAAGATAAAGGTGAAATGCAACAAGAGTCTCCAGCCGGATTTGAACCAGGGGCATTATAGTTACCATCAGGTCATGTACCAGGACGCTTCCACTCTTTATGAATACATTAATTTTTGTTTGACAGGTAAACAGGTTAACACTATGATATTAACCAGCTTGCATCACTCTTCTGTATTTGAGATTAAGTAACAATGCAAATGTGCAAATGCCAATTTGTCATTTTTCTGCACATGTGGTACATGTGTGCCCAGTACATGGACTTTGCATGTTTCATGGGGCAGCTAGTAATAAAAAAAAATTTTCTCCTGCAGGCATTTTATATTGTAAAAGTGATGTGATTATAATTCACACCATGATAACTGCACTTGTTAATGGGCTACATCAAGAAAACAGTACAAGTGGAATAATCATACATTTCACTGGGTTTCCACACAAACATGCTGAATTGTACTATTCCGCTAGTTCAATTAGACAGTTTAGATCAGTGCTCTGAGTCCTCCTCTTCATCAGGTTTTACATATCAAATTCTGGAGATGCTAATCCTTTAAATCGTAGTATGCAATAAGAAAAGAGAGATGAAATGAAGTGTTCTAACTTCTAAATTGATTGCTTCCACGGTTCTGATGAGATTATTTGTCATCATCACACAACAACCTCTGGAGGGCTCACAGACGACCCCCTGCTATTTGTCTGGTCAGATTATGACAGTTTGTTGATTTGTGGCCATAGATTTTTCTCTGTGGTGCTGCATCTGTTAGACACAGAAATATATGACTTCATACTCACTTGGGTTTTGGTACCGTTTACTGTGCAGAACATCAACCATAATGTCCCTGGCTCTAAAGAGTGGAACATTTTCCTCATGGTGAAGTCCATGTTCTTGTGTGCTGGCAGCCGGCCTCTGTTATGGAAGGGAGGCATCATCATGACAGACAGACCAGCGGTGTCCAAGGGCAAGGGAGGGAAATTAGGTGGAAGGAAAACTAGAGGACAGATGCAGTGACTGCATGATAAATATTTATGTTGCTGTAGTGATTCAGTGAAAGAATTATAGGCAGACAGTGTCAGTCATTTACAGACCCTTCAGACTTTCACCCGCCTTCAAAAACATCACAGACATCTGTGAGGAATATAAGCAAGATCAGACCCTTTCTCTCTTTAGTCAATACTCCTTTCTGCAGTCTGGCAGTTCGCAGGAGAGGCAGGATGAAAAATGTATCAGGAGAATTTACTGCCCTCAGCCTGACTGTTCAACCCCTCTGCCACCGCTAACAGCATATAATGCATTGCCCCATCTGGTGATTCTGGCTGCATTATGATTTATTTGCAGAATAATTGCACAAATATTAGGAGGCTGATGTAACACCAACTTTCAGCACAGATAAATAATAGTGTCATAAACACTTAAAGTATTTTTCTATAAAAAACTGTACTTCAGTGTGCATTGCACTTAACTAATTGCTGGCTAAATGTGTGAAATATGTGCAGGACATTTGAACACGTAGGGTGCAAACTATTTGTTACGAGTTAAGATGTAGAAAATTGATTTTTTGTCTGACACTCCCAGCTATTATATTAAGGTTAGCAGTGATGAATAGCTTTAAAATCAGAGCAGGTTACTGTCATAACAGAGAAAGGCTTTTCGTTACATGGTTCAGTTCTCACAGTTTTCATGTCCTTGAGATTGTATATAAATATAAAAGAACTAATCTCAGCATTCACTCAAATGGGTTTGGGTGTGATATATTTTTTGATTAATAAAGAGACATTTTGTTCATATCGGCCCCAATACAGAAATTCTCATTTAATGACCATGTCAAAAAAAGCTCGATTTTGGATTATCAATTACAACTGCAGAGATCTTCATCCATGAATTAGCCTTGATGGGATGTAAATCTTAGAAATTACATTTTTCACTAGGGAATTGTCAATATCTTATTTCTGTCCTCCATATCCTCCTCCTCCTCTTCTCAAAGTCACTTGTGCAGTAGGGTTTCAGTAGAGGAAAGATGGTGGTTTTCTACAACTGGTCTTTGGCATAAAGTGCATAAAATCTATTTTGGAGCTTTTTTTTATTTGATCAAATAAATCCTGTGGGTTAGCTATAGCTATCAGCTCTTTCCAGACCATCTGTCCCACTCTGATTCCTCCATCTCCTCTGCTCAATGATCTACCTGCCTGGGCCTCGAGGAGTTCCCGTTTGAGGCTCTGCACAGGTTGTCCCAGCTCCTTTTCACAGAAACTACATCCTCCACTCCTGCTAAAGGAGAACGTTATTGTGCAGGGAGGACTGAGAGTGGTCGATATGTTTCAGGGGTTAGGAGCCCAGATGTGGCCAATTTCTCTCACTGCCACAAAGGCTGATTGGGAAAGTGTTTTGTATTTTCTGACAGGTTTATAGCAACATTATTCAAGAAGATGGTGGGGAAGGATTTGAGGTCAATACTGTATCTCTCTTCTTTTTCCTTCTTCATCCCTCTTCCAGCTCTTTCACCCTCTCGTTTTCTGAACTATTTTTTTCTTTTTCCATCCTGCTCTCATTTATCAGTTTTTCTATTTGTCTATCTCCTCTGCCCTGTCTCAGTCACTTCCAGTTTCTTGCAGTGAACCTGGAAATAAATGAGGAGGACACAGGAACAAATAAACATGACTATAGCTTCTCTTGCTATATGATTGCCTTTTCTATTGCACTTTTTATTTTATTCTCATGATTGTGTTGGTTGGTTAGAGCAACAAATGATTTAAATAATAAGCAAACATAAGATTGTAACAAAGATAGAAGATTATAAAATTTGAAGTCACCCTGTATAGTTAAAGAATTTTACAGTAAATGTAGAATTATGCATCAAGTGAAAGCAAACAAAACTTTTGCTTCCTTAATTAAAGCTTATGAATAAATATCAAACAAAGGATTTGGGTCTCAGGGGCTAAAATTATAGCTTCCAAGTTTTTCATCCTCAAAATGAGTCAATATGATTCCAAACACAGCAAAATAAATCCAAACTGAAGCAACTAATGAGCTCAAGGCTGCATGCGCTAATGAGTTACACCTAGGTGAGGACAAAGTACAAACTGCTGAGGTAGATCGTCAGTGAAATGTCACTTTATGGATTGAGATGTTACAGAGGATGCTGAGTGTTTAAAGCTAACCCCAACTAGAGGGTTAACGATTGGTATTTGATGCTGCTTCTGCAACCATGCTCCTCTGACTCCAATCAATAGTCATGTTAATAAGCCACACCAATACTTGACATGCAGCCTCCTCTCAGTGCTGCTTGAATTGCTGTATTGATCTTTGTACTCTCATTTTAATTTCACTATTTCTTACAAAAGAAGCAAAATGCTGATGGCATTGACCCCGACCAACTGTGGCTGATGAGGAAGGGAATTACATTTGTTGTGTTGGTGTTCAGTCACTCTGATCACCAAGAGCAAGTCTGGAGACTTTTGTCAGAAAACCAAGAGTTCCTCTTTAAAATGTAATTGTGCCTGTAACCCCCCCCCCCCCCCCTCCCCTTCCTCACATCTGACACACTGGCATTTTGTAAAGGTGATGCACATGTTTTGGTCATTACGTGACTCGGGTCCCCAGCAGCACAAAAGACACAGCACGTAGCAGATATGTCGTAGAGAAACTGAGCCTGACTGAGTAATAGGGGCCAAGACAGGCTTGCTGCCTTTAATCAACTCGAGATGAGGCAGAAGGAAGCCGTCATCATGTTGTGCCTTAGGGGAGTAAGGCAGGACATAAAGAAGGCCAGTTTGATCTTGATGAGCTTTTTAGGGTGTCAGGGCTTAGCTGAGATGAGTTTTCATGGGGCCTAGCCATCCTGAGAGGAATGCTTTCAGGTGACACTAATTGCTCCTCCACCCAGCTAGCTGTCATAAAGGGAGGAGACTGTCTGGCAGAAGGCTATGTTCTCTCCAACTCTTTCAGTGTCACGATCAGGATGAGATGAGTAAAGATGCATGCGAGAAAACGTGAATGTGAGTAATCAGCAATGCATGAATTTAAAATCTATGCAAAAATGCACACTGCAGCAAATGAGATGTCAAATCCCAGGAGACGAGCTTGTTGGGTCTGAGCTCTACCTCATGAGCTGGACACCAAATATGTTGGATTTCGGTTATCTATCAATTTATTGGCTATCATAAATTAAGAAAAATATTAATATTAAAAATATTAATGTTAAATAATAACTTTAAAATTAATTAAAGTTCATGGGGCACCAGCCTAAACTAATAGGCAAAATAGCCAATATGGTTTTAGTCTCAATTTATTACCATTAATCTGGAACTCTGATTAACCATTAGCTTACTAACTATAACCAAAGTACCAAATCAGAAACAGTAAGTTAAAGTTGAAGGATTGGAATTATACAAAGTAGAGGTTGGCAATATTCAGCTTGTGCAACATTAAACACAGCCAGTAGTTATACTTAAAGGCATTTATTTACAATGGAGCAAGTAAACACAATGTCTGATTCTAGTATATACAGGTGTGTGTATGTATGTGTGTGTGTCTGTGGGGACACAACAAAAGGCAAGATGGCGATTCAAAGTGGTCACTGGTGACCACATGACCTGAACAAAGAAGACTACACAAGAATGGCGGTAAACAAAGAAACTACTCAAAATGGTCGCCGAGACCACTCGGTGTGTGGTGAGAGGGAAGGTGTGAGTTTCTTTGTTAGCCTAGCTCATGTAATCGAAAGGGTACCAGGTTAGAGGGAGGAGATTAGCTTCATGCAGGTTCTAGAACTGGAGCGTACTGCTATGTCGTGTGAAGCATACGAGTACCTGATTAACTGTATGACTGACCACAACCTAAGCAAACATTACAACAACAAGACATCAATCAACAAGTACATTAACAAAGTTAAGACTTCTGCTGCTTAGTTTATACTATGCTGTGCTGTGCTACGCTGTGCTGGGAAGAGGTTAGGCCCAGTCAGTTAACGTTACCGTCAGTCTTGGAACAAACAAAGAGGTCCTTTCCAGTGTTGTTGTAAGTCCAGTGAGTTGGGAGGCTCCTGGTGTGGGAGTATAAGTCTCTGTTGCTTGTGTTGCTTTGCCGTTATCTCCTTTGTTCTCCTCACAGAGTTAGCTGTTCCATGGTAAGTCTGCTATGTCTCCTGTTCCTTGGAAAATCAGCTGGCCTTGTGTTGTAGCTGCTATTTCCGAAGAGAACTTGGTTAACTCTCAGTTAATCCGAAGCAGGTCGCTGCTGTTGAGGAGAAGAGTGTTTGCAGGCTGCTGTGAGCAGGCCGGAGGGAGAACTGGTTTCTCAGGTAGCAGAGCTGACCTGGGCTGGGGCCTTGTTGCCCTTTGAAGAGCCGAGAGGAGAGAGCAGGAGCTGCTCTCCAGAGCAAACCGAGAAGAGAGAGAAGAGAGGAAGGAGATCTGGTTTTGTTTGGTAACACCCTTGGGGGTCACATGTCACACGCTGACCCACACTGGCTGGCCAGTAAGGTCCGTTGGGGGAAGGGTCGTCCCCAGGTGTGAACAGTGAGCAACTGTGGGGTGTGAGTTCCTTTGTCCACTGGAGCAAAGAAACATCTGGTCTCTTGAATGATGAGTCCCAACAAGGAGAAGAAAAGTGAGGCTGATTTATCAGAAAGCAAGAATCTCATCTCATGAAATGTTTGAAATGCAGAGGTCAGCATCTGCTTTACTCTGAGCATCTGGAAGGTGAAGGAGGAAAGGAGATGGTCACTGTATGGTGGTGGCCTTTGGCGATCTCGAGAACATTAAATGTGACAGTTAGCAAGTGAGTATTGTATTCAGCCACTGGCTCCGGCACATTCTCATTAACATGCAGCTTTTGCTGATTAGTAACGATCCATTGTTTTAGACAGCAGGCCAAGCAGGAAACGGCCTTGGCTGTTTTATATAGAGGTGAATGTTCAATTAAGATAACAGTTTTCATATAATGAGCAGTCAACGACCTCTGGTTTTGTATGAATTTATCAGGAGATACACAAAAACACCAAATGGATTTGGTGTACCAAGACTGCTCAAATGTGAGCCTCAGATAGGGGCGATGAGGTAGACACAGCACCACTGTGCTCCACTGTATGAGCCGGTGGCTTTTTTATCATAGTAAGGATGACACTGCAGCTGGTGAGTCCAATGGCTGTTGATTTACTTCCCCCAGCAGCAGGGTCATTTAATTTCCATCTATACTGGGAGCATTTGATTACATACTGCTCATTTCTGCACCAGCAATGGCTCCTGTGAGTCAGTGTAAATGTTCATTGCAGAGCACCAGCAGATGTTTTCAACAGTAAATTATCAGTGAGAAGCAGCCTCTGTGGATAGTTAACTCGCACTGTCTACTTATGGATAAATTAATGAGTGAATAAAGATTACATGTCAAGTGTAAAAATGGTTTGTTTGTTTCAAATCATCAGAATTTTTTTCTTGTCCAAATTGTATTTTTCTTGGATTTTATTTTGGGAGTAACTTCCTAATTGCATGATGCAGACTATTTGGTTTATCTCATGTGGGATTAATTGTATGATACCAGCAACGACTCTAGTCACAGATTAAACCATGCCAGGCTGCTTTCTGTTTGGATGTGATAAGATGGATCCCCACCTCTGCTCATTGTTCACTCTCATAGTTAAACACTGCAGCTCACTGGAGGCTCCCTGTTTTACAAAGGTCAAGGCAAGCACGGAAAGATCAAGGTATTCAATACTGCAATTATTGTTGTCCTTAGAAACCTTTATTTTAGAGGGGCTCGTCCATCTTTTGTTATACTAAGTGCAGCTCTAGGACTGTCAGTTGTACTGTGGGCTTGCAGGATGGTCTGTTCATTAAAGTGGTTTGATTGAAAAGACAGTGGCTAGAGGAGAGCGATGACCCTCTCCTCTCGTTGTGATTGGACTGGAACAGTCGTTGGTGAAAAAAAGAAATGCTTGCAGTGACAGAGCACCTACAGAGGAAACCATGTATCTCTTGCATTGTTTAGACCTTTGTCAGACGCTGGATGAAAAACACTAAACAGACATTCTTTCTTGTCTCAACACAATTCTGAAAATGCAACAACACTGTATAGATGTTATCCTCTGATAATGTTGTGGTTGGTGCAGAAGTGTGCTTCGTCAGCCAAATCTCCAGTCCCACAAAAGTGTCTGCTGAGGCAGAGATTCCAGCTCAGAGTTACAATAAGCCTGCTCTCATTACAGTCCAGAGGAACACGCATGTGCGTGTACATGCATGCGCAAACACACACACACACACGCATATACGTGTGAGAGTGTGTGTGTGAGAGAGAGAGACAGAGACGGTGAGAAAGAAGTCCCTCTGGGCATTTGGCTGCAGCAGTGGTGAAGATAAGGTAGTCTGATGTCTCCTGACATGGCCAATGATTCATAATTGAGGCAGGACAGCTGTAGCTGGCTGCACTGACAGGTCCCAGGGTGGATGACAGATGATAGGGCCCTCTGGGGCCAAGCTATCTATCAGCCCAAATGTTCACTGTCCACTATCTGCTCACCTGTCCTTCACAAGCCTCCATGCTATATGTAAACCAAGTGGACACAGACCCACACTCTGTGACTGGAACAACATATTCAGTGAGGTCAAGCAGACAGCATACGATACTGACGTGGTCCCAACACAATAAACACCTGTGCAATCAGGTGTTCACTGAATAAAGATTAACAGATTAAATTCTGCTGTTTTAAAACTTGTGTTGGATTGTCTCACACGGTTCAGTATTATATTTTCTTTCTGTAAACTGCATTCAGGTTAACACCAGAACAACAGCAACCACTGCTTTGTTGTGAGAGAAAAGTCATATTTAATGTTCACCATAAAATCATTGTAGTGTTCTACACTAGCCTTTCACACTACACTACGAATACACAAGCTTTTTTACAGTGTTTTATCAAGCATGCCATCTTGCTTTGCTCCCTGATGTTTTTTGGAGGGATGGTTGACTAAAATATGTATGAAGCATGGTGGAATATCAGCCATCTCTCCTTCACTCACCAGTTTTACATCAGGCCATAGAAACACATCCCAGGAAGATCATTTCAAATGGAAGTTGAGAGCCAGAAGGAATTTATAGGCTCAGGTGTGTTTTAATCTATACTCGACCTTGCTTCGGTCTAAAACCTTCCGAAATGTCCCGTTCTTTTAAAGTAATTCAAGTTTAGGATCAATCAACCACTATATAATCAGTTATGGATGTACTTTAGAGTTGAGTTTCCACGGTCTAAATTTGTCAGACAATCAGTTTAAACCCATGGTTAGTGAAATCGCAGTTCCGCATTCCTTGAATAGATGAGTATGGATATTAAATTGAGGGAGAATTACTGTGCTGTACTGTTGGGTGAAATTTGAAGTTAGAATATGAGCAAGTAACTGAAGTAACCTGATTTGCAAAACATCTAAGCCCTCCACATTAACTCAGAGACAAAAAGGCAGAAGTGAAAAAAAGCAGCTCTGCCTCAGGCTTTGTCATTGTCATTGCCCTTGAGAGACTGAGAAACAGGGATTCTAAAATAATGTGACATTCCTTTATTACTCACTGTGACACTGCTGTTTGAGGCTGAACTACCTACGCTGCAATGGTAATATGCAGATTTAGTATATACACAACAGGAATATGTGCCGTCTCGTCCGTGTTCTGAGTTGGTCTGAAACCCACAGCGTGACGTTGTGTTTAATTCTGGTCGAGATAAAAATCAAATCAATCACAGGGTCTGACCTCGTGGATCATTCTGCAGGAAGTCACCTCCAAGCTCAGCATCAGTGTCCATTAGCCTCTCCGTGCTCATTGTCAGCCTCCCCTCCGACCGAGTGACAGTCAACGTGACCAAATTCATTCTGCTGCCAACGTTATGTGCGATGTGCTCTTATGTTGTGTGTCCACTGTTTCAGCTTCTCCAGGCTGCTGCACTAACAATCCTTGCACACACACTTCCTTGGGGACATCAGCCTATGGAGGGCAGCCCCTTTTTCTGCCTCATGGCATACCTGAGATGTGAGCCCGCTACCTATGACAGCATCAGCTCTTAGAACGCAACATGAATTACACCGCTGGCTGAAGCAGATGTGGTTGAATGAGCTTTGATGGTGTATTTGTTTTTTAAGGACAGAAGCAGCGTCCATTTTGGATCTGGCTGCAAGAGTCATTGGGGCTTGTAGCTTTATTTTATATTGGTTTATCTCCTCTCTCTCTCTCTTTTTTTATTAGCACAGATGAATGTACAAAACTTTAAGCTTCTCATTTTGCAAACAGAATCAAATTTTGAAAACAGTTATTTTAATGTCAATCTTTGCTCTAAAAGTTATCTTGCATGTGTTATACAGATTTACTGAAAGCTTCTTTGTTATCCCGCAATTAACCCCCCACCCAAAAAAAAAATTGAAATCAAAGGATTTGGAATTGATAAGAAGATTCACTCTTGGATTAGATTTAATAAAAGTGACTAATGCTGTTCAAATCTTACAAAAACAAGTGAAGGTGAAAGCTTTATGATAAAAAACAAAAGAATAATAATCATGACCTGCTGTTGGATTAACATACCTCTTTTATGGTTCTGTGGGGAATAAATCTGATGTTGCTCCAAAATGTGTCAGCACTCCATTATCCAGACACTTTAACTACATGAAATCCTCCTGAGGTTCCTTCACCAGATTTAGCTGCAGATGCTGCTCAAACCTGTTGAAGATATATAGCACTGGCAGTAGCTTAGAGGCACAAGGAGAACACAGAAAGACGAATCAATCATGCAACAAACCGAGAGTTAATAACCCAGAATGCATATACAATTACACTACACTGAAAACATCTACAATCCAGGAGCAGGTTAACAAAGAAATGACTGAACCAAACCAACTCCACCAAATCCAAGTGCGACTGTGTTGGTAGGCGACTGATTAAAGGACACAGCAGGTAACCCATTTTTCCAGGGCAACATTATCAGACTAAACCATAAGATTCCATCTGGTGTGAAATGAAACATCAAATCAACAGCTGTGTGCAATGAGATCTTTTTATGTTGGAGTTTTAAGTCAATGAATTTCACCTATTTGTGTTTTCAAAGTGTGGATAGAAATAAATTTGCTCGTTCTTGCAGTGCTAAACACGCTCTGACAGTTAGATAATGATTCTCTGTGTAATGTGTTTGCAAACCGTACCTCAGTCTGAACTGGTTGCTAGCATGACATCACACATGATGCACAGAGGTACAGCAATAAAAGGCCTGTGTGGAATCATGTGGCATGGTCTCTTTTCATTGTAGGTGCTAAATGTGAGCGTGTTGGAGGGGGAGCAGGTGACAGTGGAGGACACTGGGGGCCAAGAACCCCTCATCCTGGCCAACGAGTCAGTCTTGGTGAGAGGCCTTGTTCTACGCAGCTGGAGCAACCAGATCTCCATCCGTTTTCGTAGTGACCAACAGCACAACTCCGGATTCCTCCTGCTGCATTACCAAGGTGAGCCGATGCCATGCTAAAAACTACTGTCAGATTATACCGATGATTAGTGAAGATTATAGTGTTGCTCACACCGGACTGAAACTGCATGAACATCAATTTAACATCAGTATTTGTTCTCAGTGGTGGTTGCTTTCGGTGGTGCCAGCCAAAGGAACAAATGGGTACATTAATTTGGGTCGTGAGAAAACCTTTATTTACAGAAATGCCAGCAAGCAGAGATTCTTCTGCGTCACCTCTCATCAGGTTGCAACTGAGGAAGAGATATGAAGAACTGTCTCTGCCTTAATCTGTCATGCTCACTTTAGTTCAAAAAGGAGTAATAAGGTCTCACTCTTATGCAGAGCTCGGTCAGAGTGGTCAGCTTACTGAAAGTATACACTACTGCAGTTATATTAAAACGTGATCATAAAATCATATGATGTGTAGGATTATCATTTCCCACAATGTCCATTATAAACCTCTATTTCATTCTATTTACTGAGTGCATGTATGTCCCTGTTTTCTTTTATTCCACAATCCCAAAAAGAGAATTGCGTGAAAGAGCATCTCTTAAACTACCTGCACAGCGTGAGGCATCTGTTGTCCTGCTGAGTTAGCAAGTAGGCTGAAAGATGACAGGAAACAAGCTCACTACTCAGATGAACATGTTCAAGCTTGTTCTGTGAGCACTAGATCCAGCTGGCCTTTGCCGAGATTAAAACTATGCAGAGCAAAATATTAAATCTGATCAAATTGTAAGTACAATAGTGTCTGGCAGCATAAACCCTGTGGGTGGATATAGTTACTGTTTGTTGTTGGTGAATATGATGGCCCATAAACCGCGCCCCCCTCCTCGCTTGTTTTGTGCGTGACATTGATCTTCCGTGTCCGCAACAATGTCTGTTTATCTTAGCAATCACACAAAGTGGCCACCAATTACATGCCCCATCGATTTGAGTTGATGGTGGAAGCTGGTGGACAAAACATTCATTCCACCGTATTACTATGGCACTTTCATCAGCTGGGAAATGAAAGCGACCGTCAAAACAGCGGCGCTGACGTGAGATAAATCAGCCCATCTCTGCTGGATGTGTGAACATCGGTGTGTGGTCGGGCTGAAAGACGACAGTGAGGGGTCAGTGCAGATCATACAGGGTGATGCATAGATGGGGACAGAAGGTGATAAAGAGTTAGAATACATCACCCTGTCAGGTGCACTTTTCTCCTTCACTTCTCCCCTTTGCATTTTAGTAAACATTATTCAGGATAATTTTATGGGACATGGTTTTCCATATTTATTGATTTATAGATGAACACCTTGTTCTATTTCTGTGACTCCGTTGTATTGTTAAAAGACATTTTCATCTATCCATCCATGAACAATTCACTATTAAATAAACCCAATGCTTGCACTACAACATGCACTTGGTGCTGAGCAGTCTGCAGATCCAGTGGAGACACTGTATAAGGGGGCTGCTTCATGAAGGACAATGATCGTCCCTTATCCTTCTGCTTACCAACACCCACATCATATTTCAAATATGACCCATACGCAAATGTTATATATATATAGATATATATATCTATATATATATAGATATCTATATATATATCTAGATATATATATCTAGATATATATACACACACACATACAAACACACATACATATACACACACACACACACACACACACACACACACACACACACACACACACACATACATACATATACACAATTAATAAGAAAAACATATATAAGCATATACAGTTTTGTTGTTGGTATGTTGTTTTAATAAACCACATATGAATTATATATACAGTATATTGTTAACATAGATGCAATCATACAATAAAAAAATCTTCATATTTTTTAACATATGTACATATACAGATTTTACTAAGAGTATTTCATATACGTTATGAACTTACATCTTCATATATGGAGAGGATGAATATATGTGATAATATATCTCTTTACAGGTGACATATATGGCAATATCACTCCTGATATAGGGACATATATGTCATATATGACATTTCTGTATGGGAATGAAAACAGGGTTAGGGTAAGACAATAACCTAGATATGGTGCATATTTGCCTTAAGCACTGGTCAGTCACCTGTTAAAGAAAAGATGTAATGCTAAAAGCTGTGATCATAAACACCCTGAATGAAATTCAAGTATAACTAATTATGGTTCTGCTACTGCATTTCATCATGTGTAGATCAGGTCATCAAGTGAAAGTCAGAGACTGGTGATTCCTGTAATATATGAATATTCAGGTTTCCTATGTTCCATGTCATATCCCAAATATGTGCATAGCACCATGATAACACTGTCAGAGCAGGGACAATGATGTACATGTTAATGTACCCATCAACAACCTAGGATATAAAAAAAAAACAAAAAAAACAACAATAATAAGTATCATTAAATGATGTGGCTGTGGGCAGATCGGTCCTCTCAGGCGTGTCAGAGGATGTCTGGCCTTGGGCACCACATAGGCAGAAGCGACCCTGGGCTGTTCACCGTCTATAACTTCATGGTCAACACTGAGTGATATTGGCTCAGAATAATGTATTTCATACAAAGAGGGCTTCATCTTCACATGGACCTTCAGATTATGAAGTGTTTGTTTCCGTTTTGTCTGATGCTACAGTAGATGTCCCTCTGCACTTCATTATATCCATTGTTATAAAACACTTTAACCTGGACCACTTTCCATATTGTAATTGTTGCCAGTGTAACCTGCACGTCACCTTCCCCTTTAGTAGGGTTCCTATACTGCTGATCTTGGCTTAAGTATCTACAATATTTAAATCTGGGGTTCTCTGAAATACCTCAGCCCAAAGACCTCACAGTTCAATATGATTACAGGCTTACTCAGGTTCTACGTTCACTATTCACTAGGTTCAGTAAGGAGATTGGCAGTAAAAGACTCTACGAGGAGAGGCATAAGGCCTCCAACCCACACAACCACTGACTTAGTAGAAAAAGATGGAGAATGTAATTATTAAAATGCCATATCATGGCATATCACTTCTCAAATACCTTCTTCATATACATTCAAGTACCTCTTCAAAAGAACAAGATTGTTTGACTCAAATCTTTAACTCAAAATACCATAAAGATAGGATAAACACAAATTAATAGTTCACCAAAATTCGTAGTGGTTGGAAAATAAAGGAATATTCAATTCTCAGTGCTTCATACACAACTTAAATGTATCCACAAGTGGACCAAAATACACTTATGTTTCAGTTATCAGTTCAATTGTCCGTTTTAGTTTTTCCCCTTTAATTTTCAGTCTCTCTTGGCTTCAAGAACAAAAAATGACCTGCCAGAGTTTCTCATGCGCTCCTCTTTCCACAGCGACCCTGCAGCTTTAGTTTTCTTTCTCTCTGGCGATACACCCGTTCAGTTTTAACTTATCTGAATCTTACTTTAAAAAACTTATTTCACTCTTTCCAACAAAGACAGCCATGCCTGCGTTGCGTACGCTGCATCATTGAGGGAAGATTGGATACTAGTGGTGGGCGGATCGATCCAAATATCGATAGTATCGATACCAAGTCGGTATCGGTATCGGATCGATACCAGCCTGGTGAGATCGATTCTTTACTTTAAGTTCCGCTCTTGTTTGCAATGCTGCGGTTTCTGCAAAAGGAAACAGCCAGGTCGCCGGACTCGCCGCTCCTGTGTCAGCGCAGAGCAGGCACACTTTGCTCCCCCCCCCCCTCTTGTGTTTAGATGTTGCGCCGTCATGTGAGTCACGTGACGTGACTTACACGCGCAAAGCAAACAAACAAGCAAATTGCCGGCTCAGGTTCATCAGCACACGCACAGAGAAAATACAACAGAAGAATGGCAGAGAGGAAGAGGAGCGCCGTGTGGCTGTATTTTCAAGCCGAAACGAGACAACAGCAAAATGTGGGATTTGTAAAAAGCTAGTCAGGTATAGTGGAAACACTACCAATTTATATAAACATATAAAAAACCATCCAAAAGAAAACATTATTTATTTATTTAAGATTTTTCTGAAAAAAATTTGATAATAAAGCATTTTCTATTCTAATTCTGTCCTGGGTTTTAACTATTTAATAATAAAAAAGGAAACATCACGAAAAACAAAATTAATTGAGATTTAGCAATTCAATGACGCATCCACCTTATTTATTGAAAAGTATCAGTATCGGTATCGGCGATACTGGCCCGTATTTACTTGGTATCGGATCGATACCAAAATATGCAGTATCGCACACCACTACCGGATACTTCTCCGCAGGCAGCCCTCTAGCTGACCTGCCTGTGATGCATTCAGGGAACATCAGTAATTTACAGGGTTTACCGATTATCTGCATAAGTGGCATTTAGGGAAATCTATAACTGAAGCTACAGAAAATACCCTGGGTTACACCAGCAATAAGCATATAAAAACAGATCAGATGAGTGGGGTTAGCTGAATTTATTTGGTTTGTAATTTGATGGAACAGATTTAGTTCCACTAATGAGAAAAAGTGCAACGAGCAGATTTCCTGAAGACTGGACATATTGGAGACACAGAAGATATTTCAATTTGTGATCCTCCCCTTGGTAATCAGCGTATCACCTTGTCTTTTATAATGGGCTGTGAGAAATGTGATTGGACAAGCATGGAGAAGGGGACAGAGCTGTGGAGAGATGGATCTCAGCTCAGGGTAATTAATATCTGCTGCAGCGTTGGCTGGGCCTGCGATGGCAGACTGATGGATGCCTCTATAAACTTCAGCAGCAGCCTGACACGTGGAACATGACTGTGAGTGTGTTTTAATGTAGAGAGTGTGGAGCTGGAGAGGGGAAGACCACATCCCATGTAAATCCTTATCTTTTCCTCACTACATACACACACCTTCACCTGGAACAGGGAGTATTAATGTGTCCATTTAACTATAATGTCTTCACACAGACACTGCAGCTTCCATATAGTTTTAAAATATAAATCATGCATGAAGCTAACGACATAAACATGTGTAACGTACATGCGTGGCCTGGCATCAGTCACAAGCCATTAAGGAAGTTCATTATAAGGACATACAGAGTTACGGACCCACAACTGACACTTTGCGACTCTTCCCACCATCAAACTATCAAATTGATAGGAAACAGGGATAAAGGACCCCTCTTCCACAAACAGACCATGCTTTTAGCATGTCCGAACGACACAGAACCAGACCAAAGGTCAAAGGGTCCGCTCCAGAGGATCAACCAATGGACACCAGACAACTGGAGAATATAGGCAAAATCTCCAGTTTGTAACAATAAGACTTTGTCTAATGATATTTGATTGTTTCTTGTATAGGACAAGTAACAACAAAAGGACTGATTAACACTAAGGTGTGAATCCTGGCCTGTCTGTGCCATGCATGAACACACACACCAACCTCCCTTCCTCTGTCCCTCTCTAGATAAGAGTCATAAACTACAACCCACATTCCAATCCTGGGTAGTGACCAGCAGAACTCTCTTCACAGACACAGATCTAAGGAAGAATGTAAAATTAAATATCTAACTGTTCCCTAACTCATGAGATGTTCCTATGCAATAGTTTAACCCCAAACTTCTATCCCATAGAATGTTTGAAATGTAACATGTAGATTTTAAGACAATGTCCTTCCTGTGACCATACTGTCAGCATCCTTCACACGAGGGAACACACACTACATGACATCCATGATGTCTATATTATTATTATTACAGTCAAAGAACTGCTGTGTAATCCACATTTATAGACTATTAGCTTTGGGAAATGTTTATATTGTTGTTTGATCAATTAACCACTTGTATCGTGATTAATTCCAGGTTTGAAGGATGTAATATGAAATCAACACTCCTATTACTCCTCTCTGCCATTATTAGTGCAAGTAGTTTTATATGTTATTTCACTTAATGTTTTGTGGTCATGGTGGAAGACGGATGTGCGAGTTTATAAGTAAACTCTAGAATTAAATTATTCCAAAGTTCAGTGGAAAATTACTCTCTTCTCCAAGTGGAAACACAGGAGAAGATGGGTGACGCCCCTGAAACATGCGCCAGCCCCCAGGGGATAAAACAGTCGTGAACAATTCACACATTGCCAAAAAACAAAAGCCAAAAGCCAAAAGCCAAAAGCAAAAAGCCAAATAGCCTAAGCCAAAAGCAAATGCCTAAAGACAAGAAGATGCGAGAAGCGAGGAACGATGCAGAAACTAGAAGCTGAGATCTTTGCTCAAAGTTCAGAGTCCCGGCTCAAAGCCCGGCTCTGTAGCCATGTAAACTCTTAGCTCTAAGCTGCTAGCCACAAACTCATGGCTCTTAGTCATTTTTGCACTTTTCGCGTCTTTTATTTTTCTTTGCCACAAGCTCCAAGTAACATGATTTTTGTCTACATGCGCGATCTTTTATTTTTATAAGCCAAGTCAAGACCAACTGAACCAAAGCAACAGAAGTGCCTCAGAGTAATTTTGTAACTTTTAATCATCATCAAGTTTTCCTTTTTGAAGATTTTGACAACTTTAGAGTCATCTGGTCAACGCCAGTCTCCTCTAAAGTTATCCAGCCAAAGTGAAGAGCATTAGAGTTATTTCGCATCAACCCGCAAGAGACACCAGCAGATAACATCTGCACGACCGCCTGCAGAGAAGCCGAGCAGAAATCAAGAGTGCCCGAGACAGAAAGTCTCCTGGCAAACTCCACCAGAGCTGAACCGCTGAGACACCGGCAGAATCCGTCATCGTGATAACGGGACACGGCCTCCAGGAGAATCCACCTGGATCCCGCGTCTCCGGGGTTACCACGGCAACCACAGCCACCTGGGTTCCAGCCGAGGGTCTTCAGCTGCAGCACAACTCACAGTAGGCCGGTCTTAACACTCTGCTCATGACTGGGTTGATGTCGAAATATAGCAATATTTATTCGTAGATGTAGTATCATTAGCTGTATAGCCATAGTGTATAGCCATAACATATTCTCTCCCACCATTGCCAACTCATCACACTGCTCATTTCATTATTATTTTCATCTTTATGATTATTACACCTTGCATTTACTCTGTAGACAGTAGTTTAGTTAATAAACTCCTTTATTCACACCCAGTTGTTGTCCTGTTGTATTCTTTTGACGTAGAGACTGGAGATCCATTGAATCGAGAAGTCATGGCTTCCGATATGAGATTGATAAATTTGGCAATGAAGTAATTCATTGTTGTCCTCCCAGAGGACTGGTGCCCCATTTCAACGAGAGTAAATCCTAAAATATGGCGTTAACGCTACACATGAGTTAGTGCATCCTGAGTGTAAACAGTGTGTGCACACAGTCAGGATTCTTCGCTGGGGAAATGATATTTATAAGTTTAGCATATACAGGTTTTTCTCCTCACAACCCAAATGTTTTGGTAGGAAAATAACCAGAATTGATATTTGGCTCTGTAAATCCAAATTTACACACACACACACACACACACACACACACACACACACACACACACACACACACACACACACACGAAGCATCAATGACATCAATTATTAAAGAGTTGTTGTCCAAGTTATTACAGAAAATAATAATAATCAGTTCAAGCTCATATTCTCCCTGAAATTAAATTGACAGCATTTTCATCACTGACATTAATATTCCTTATTAAAATGTTAAATATTCCTTATTTGCAGGTTTATTACAACTTGCAATGTGAAAACCTAAACTGACTTTTTGTAACAAGGATTGGCAGAAATTCCTAAAACTAAGATTACTGTGCAACAATGCATCCGAGTGTCGAGAGGATACTTTATCCTATAAGGTTCTTATAAGGAATTTTAATGTTTGATTATTTTTCTGAAAGCATAACAGATTAATCACAGCACTGGCACAATATTTTTGCTAGTTTTTGGCAAGAAATAGAAGGATCAAGGAATGCTGCCATTTATTTAAGAAGGAAAATCATCTGTATGCATGAGCACTGTAGGAACTAATAATTAAATGTAACACTGCACATGTAAATGTGCACATCCCAAGACCCATTGTACTCCTAATTAGAAGTTACTTCGTTTGAAATTGTAGTTAAATTATGATGGAATTGAACCAGCCTCATCATCATATCTGACCTCTTTACATCTATAGGTTAGCTTGAATTGTCATTTCAGGATTTTTTGAATTAAAATGGGACATATTTCATGACATTGCCAATGGCAATGATTTCCTACAGAAATTAATGATTGGCTGTAATAAGCTGGGCTGATAAGTGAGGTGGCCAGAGAGCCGGTGCCACTGGCAGTGATTCACCATTTGCCACAATTTCTCAGCAGCATTGATGAGATGCCACCTCCAGTCCAAAGTTATTTCTTTTTAATAGAGTTTATTGAGTAAATGACCATTAAAATTGAGTTTTTAACCTAACCACATAAATATCAATAGGCCAGATCATGGCAGAACATTGGTCTGGCTTTTTACAAGTGGATCACTTTCCCTGAGACAACACTATTGATCTCCCTGTAAAAGGTAATGCTCTGGTGCACAACCAGGACATAAGGCTTATTTACAGCGATGGTCACAAGCTCCCACAAGTCACCTGCTATAACTGCAGGACTGCTGTCAGCGCATCAGACAGCTAACAATATATGACCAGTCATCAGCATGGGATTTTTTCTCCGTGGACACACATTTAATCCTCTGAATGCTGATGCAACACACGGTGGATAATATTCTCCCCATTAAATATAATAACAATCGGACCTACTTTTCATTATTTGTGTTGTGTTTCCTGCCACACCATTTCATTATCTCCTGCCCTCACCTTGCAGAGTTTGATCCCATTCCAGCTCTCTACCGGAAGGGATTCAACACTTGAAATTTAAGAGTGCAACAGTTTATTAGGTCTAAATTGAAATGCATTTTATTTGTTTGTCCAAATGTGGTAGATAACTTGCTATTGCTGGCTTCCTCACCTCATCTATTGTGCCCTAGTCAACAATATTTGTCCATTATTGGTTGAAGAGCAGCATTCTCACTTGGAACTACTCAGGCAAATGAAAAATGTGCACACAGCAGAATGAGGCTCATTAATGGCAGCGATGTGTGGGTGAATGCAGGAGTTGCACCAAGTACTCTTTCAGGAAATGTCGACTTTCTTTAAATGATTTCCAAAAGTTGATCTTTAGTGACTTTTGAGAGAGGGCTGAAAAACTAGAACTCATTATCGAATCCAAAATACACATTTGTGGTTCCATATTTTAAACAAGGACACTTAAATTCAGATAGGTGAGAAAGGGCAGGAAGCAATTTAAACAGAAACTATAAAATGCAGGAAAAATCCATTTCTGGTGCACAGATTAGACAGAGAGAGAGAAACTAAGACAGGATGTGTTGCTCTTGAACTCTTGTGATCGAGTTCTGTGAAATGACAAAAACAAAGTGAAAAAAACATTTAGCTCATGTTCAGATGTCTTGTGATTACACATTGGTTATGACAAGCTACTTGTATAGTGTATAAAGCAACTTTCTAAATTTAAAACCATGCCATTTAAGTCCCCAAGGCTTTCAGCTATTTTCCCCACTAATTGTAATCTTTTTAAGGACACCGATTTTAAACAATATTTAAACAAAGTAACAGTATGTCACTGCAGCATTGATCCCAGTGTTTCATGTTTGGACTTGTGATGTCCTCTTTCTAATATGGAAGTGGGATGATTTTTTTTTTTACTGGTCCACAGTGAGCATAAATATTACTGCCATTATACACGTATTATATTAAAGCAAAGTAAGTATTTAAAAATGGAAATCTTATTTACCAAAGAAATCACCAGAGTGGCCATCACCACAGTAGTGCTTTATCTTAAGTTAAAGACCTTCCAATGAAAATCAAGTGTTACCATGTGTCCATATAATAACAGACATATGATAATGAAATAACCATCAACACCATGACTCAGTGTTTCCACCTTGAACTGCAATGAACCAAAGACAGTCTCATAAACACAGATTCAGGGTTTCATACGTCACAGACCTGAGGAACCAATCATGTCAACCGGTGGGGACGGGGGGCGGGGCTAAATACACCTGAAACCTTGTCAGTACAGAGATAGTGAGAGTCAGCATTAGCACAACCGCTAACACTGGGTCAGCCACTGACAGTTACAAGCTAACAAACAACAAATAAAAGATGCTAACTGCGCTAACGGTTCTGCTCCGTCTGCTAGTCTCTGGTTCTGGTCTCAACAGACTCCTCCTCTGAGTCTGGTTCTGACTGAGGCTCAGACATGTGGCTGAGACTCTCTGATGTTTCCTCCTCTCACCATCTTGATGCTCTCTGCTCTTTCACCTGTCCACCTGGAGCAGGCGGGTAGTGGGCGGGGCTCAAGGCCTGATCCAGATTTCTCAATGAGGAAGTAAGAGGAGATGAGCTTCAGACCCAGATTTTATGTGTGAAAACATGTTCAACTAAATATGAATCATAGCAGAGTATGTAGTTCTATGTAATTCAGATAATGTACATGTTATTGTACCCTGCACCTTCCTCAGATGAACAGTATTCAACAGTATTATGGCAGCACTCTTATGTAGTGGACACTTATCTTTTGTCTCGTCCACACTAGTCGAAACTGAGGGTTTACCTGAATATTACCAATCTGACTATTTCCTCTCCTCTACAACAATAACTAAAAGACATAAGCTCCACATCTGTTTCCTGTGGCCCTACGGTGCCATCAGCTAATCTTCCTGGCTGCCTGCACTGTGGATCTATTATTTGTAATGGCAAAACAATCAGACTTTATGGCCCAGCACCACATCCACTGGAATGGAGGCAGCACGTAATTTAATACTTCAGGAATTGGCTCCACAATATTTGCCTCTGGCTCTCCCACTGCATGCTCAATAGGGATGTAAATGCTGCTATGATAATGGCAATAACTAGGTTCATTGGAGCTAGTGATAAACCATGAATTGAATGGATGACCCAGAAGCAGCGCACCTCGTCCCTGTGGCTCACTGATTTACTGCAAAAGAAAGGCCCATTTCATTACGGTGGAAACCAGTGGCTTGTATAAAAGGAAAACCTAAGTCAGTAGATTAAAACATTGTAGATGGGGGCAGTTTCACAAGCCTTTATGGCCATTATCCATTTAGGCCCATTTTCCGTTGAGTTCAAGTTCAAAGATTGATAGAGTGACATTTTTGAATATCCAATTTAGCTTCAAGGTAATGTGAGAGACATCAGTAAAGTGATGTTTTTCATCCACAAATGGCTGCCTGGAATGAAAGCAGTTCAAATCCAACCTGCTACAGTGTCCCGTGTTTTTTGTCCTGTTTAACCTCCAATTGCTCAGCATCTGTGGATGCAAAGACCTCACAACCAAAACATATGAAAGCATTCACACGGTGGACCAAAGAGCCTGTCTATCAGGTGTCAGCTTCTGCTGCTTCCCCAGCTCTAAACTCGTGATGGTGAGAGGCCAGGCTTTTAGCTCTTTTTATTGAGGGACCAGAGTCACAGTCTATTCACAGATGTTCTTGGCTGGTTGTTTACTTTATCAGAAAAATTTAGATTGGGTCAGACATGTTATAAACAACCTAACCTAACCAACCCAACCAACGATTTTCAGCTTCCTCAGCAAATACTAACTTTAAATGCTGATAAGATCTTGCCATTTCTTCCTCATTGGTTCATACAACTAGACAAGCAGTGAGCAGTTTTATGATGCAGTTCAATTGGATAAGAATCAAGCCATGAGACAGGTTAGTGGAGTTTTTTACAGGCTCACACCAAACAGCTGAAAGTGTTCCACATCTTAATTCTTTAAACACCAACTTAATCATATTTACATAAGTAGATTAAGGTGTTTACCCAACATGGCCCATGCCCGATTATTATCATAATTGCTTTTAAGACTGCAAATATGAATTTTAATATATCCAAATATGAATTGAACACAGACAGCTCTCCCAGCTGCCCTTTCCCTTGTTGTTTTCTTCTTCTATTCATTCTTATTTTGGCTTTACATGCACTCCATTATGCTGTAACACCGGCATGCAACTTGCAAAGCTGGAGTAAAGTTTCAGCTTTTTAAAAAGGTCCCTGTAATTTAGCGGCTACACAATTACACTGTTGTTGTAACACAAGCCATAGTGGCTCCAATTATGTTGCTTGTTACGTTGTTCACACATTTCCAGAAGTTTAAAAGTTTTAGTCTGCTCATTAAAGTGCCCGCACTAATGAGGTAGAACAGTGTGGCTATTAGACAGGGAGAAAAGGTTGTTTAATAGTTTCCATTACAGACTTGGTTAGTTCACTCTATTATCCATGTGAGCTCCATCCCATCCTGCACCATTTGTTTAAAGCAGTGACAGGACAACAATGCAAAGCAAGTCCAGGGACATTGATCTTACCCTGCTGGAATCTCAACTCTGTGACAGCCACTACAGAAGCAATTCCTCTTCCAGCTATCACATTACAGACCCGCTATGATGTTCAACTGTTCTGCAACATTTCCATTTGTCAAAGTATTTGCAGAGGCTCTACACCGGACCACACAGTGATGTTAATTACTGTTGTGCTGCAAACATGTCTCTATACATTTGCATATTGTATATACTGGTAAACTGCAATTAATTAAGAGCTGGAGTGTTCATAAACAAAGCTGAGGGTTGGTTGTAAGGCTGTGTGTGTGTGTTTTGTTATATTTGTGGGTCCAAATGCTGGAGCCCACAAGTTACAATGGCTGTTGGAGGGTTAAGTGTTGGTTTTAGGGTTAAGGTATGTCAGTGCCAGATTCCTACAAAGATAGACACACACACACACACACACACACACACACACACACACACACACACACACACACACCTGATTTATTAATGGGAAACTCTTTTTATATAAATGTGTGTGGTGCTCAGTGGTTTGAAGCAGAGACAACACGGTCAACAATGCAACGAAACAGCAAGGTTTTATACACAATGCAGGACACAGAGGATTATGTTGTGGAGCCAGTGAACATTGCTGGCTGTTTATTTTGGCGAGAATTGGACTTTTGTCCTGAATGATACTTTGGCTCCTGGGAAATTAGATATCTAAAAACTTAGTTTGTCATGAAATCTCCCTGGAGCCTCAGGACCGTGGAAGAACATTTCAAGTTGTGATAAAAAATGAAGTTAGACAAAGCGGGTCTCTTGATAAAGTGGTTCATCATCAGGATCATCAGGGTAATTAGCTGAGTTTGGATATAATTGCATTGCATTATAGCATGAACGTGCTTCCAGTTTCTAAAAACTCTCCCACTCTCTCTCTGTCTAATCACTACTGGGCATCACAGATTACACAGTGGACAGACCTCAGCACCAAGCATCACACTGAACACATTTTACTGACAGTACTAAAACAGCCACATCAGCATTCATACAGTAGAGCACATTTCAGATTCAGATGATTTTACAAAGATAAAAACATTTTCTCTCCATTTCCTCTCTAGCCTTCGTGCTGAGCTGTGCGTTCCCCAAAGAGCCAGCTGGTGGGGAAGTGTCGGTGACACACCTCCACGCTGGAGGAGAGGCCTACTTCCGCTGTTTCACCGGCTACAAGTTGCAAGGCCCCAAAATGCTCACCTGTCGCAATGCAACCACACCTTACTGGAGTGGGAAGGAGCCCCAGTGTGTGGGTAAGACGGACCGGTTCATTCCCAGACACACATTAACTCATCAATAAAAGGAGCATGTCAGACCAATGAGGGACTATAACTGTAACCTTTGGGATGATTTTGTTTCAGTAGTTAACAGTGACTTGGGGGCAGACTTTCACAATTTTATCTGTAATTAGATTTGACCAAATGTATATATAACCAAGTTATAAATGTATATATATCATATGTATAATGTAACCAAAAACATTTTTGCCGAGTACAAATGAAGTTAAAATTATGTGGAAAATAGGATCTTAAAAATAGGAGGGATATATGTTGCAACTCGCTCTCTCTTCAGCTTTCCTCTAATACAGGTGATTTTGATTAACGAAAGCTTTCACGAGGTTGTCTCCTGCTGAGTTGATTACTTACACTCCGAGGCCAAATGAGTGTGTTTGCATGTGATTAGCAGCGCAGGGAGCTATTCTTTGGAGATGGTGCAAAACAAGGCCATTGGACCTGCTGCCTTAATTAGAACTGGGCTGCATGACAATCCTTCTCCTGCTGGTAAAGGCTCATCTGCCAGCTCCAGCGTTTCTGTGCGCCTGCCTGCAGCTGCTCTGAACTGATAGTGTTACTGCTGCTGTTTTGCTGTTCTCTTTACAAGTCCATCACACACAGTCACACACTTACACCCAGGTTGAGCCACCGAGTGCAGTCCCAGCCACAGTCCATTGGATACTGATGATATCTGTTCTCAGACAGGGGCTTTTCTCCGAAACCCCTACCATAGTTGGTGTCATTACTTTTCTCACCTAGTCCTACCTTCCAACTCTTTGTCTTCTTCCTCTCACTCTCTCCTCCCATATAGCATCCTGCGGGGGAATGATAAAAAATGCTACCTATGGCCGTATTGTCTCTCCTGGTTTCCCTGGCAACTACAGCAACAATCTGACGTGCCACTGGGTCCTGGAGGTCCCTGAAGGCCACAGGCTTCACATTCACTTTGAGAAGGTGGCTCTGGCAGAGGACGATGACAGGTGGCGTATGCATAATGCTAAAATCACATCGAGAGTAAGAGTGCACAGTTAGAGTGTGTGTGTGTGTGTGTGTGTATGTGTGTCTGTCTTCAGCTAATAGATGGCACCAGGGCTTTAAACTCATTTTCTGAATAACAGTGTGCCTGTGGATAGAGCATTAAAACCCTCGAGGCTATAAATAACCAAAATCTTCAGGGAGTGACAGATGGATTTGAAAGGACCCTTTATCATTATAATCCCTTAACAGTGTTCTATCAAGCGAAGGAATTGAAGGGACTACAGAAGGTAGTGAGAGGAAAGAAACTGCAATTGCATTACATTTTTCTTCACTGATCCACATGGCTATCGTCACACATGACCATTCACCTCATTACCAAGTGTTGAAGAATGTTATCACAAAGTTATTACAACCAACATTGGAACAGTGAGCAGCTCTCAGATGGGTTGTAACTTCGTTTATGCTTATTTTACCTTTCAAGGCTTATGTCTTTTAATGTGTGTGTGTGTGTGTGTGTGTGTGTTTAGGCTGATGATTAAGAATGGCAACAACATTGACTCTCCCCCTGTGTACGACTCCTATGAGGTGGAGTATTTGCCCAACGAGGGTGTGCTCAGCACCGGACGTTACCTCTTTATAGAGTTCACCACAGACGGGACAGTGACTTCCACTGGCGCAGCCATCAGATACGAAGGCAAGTTGCTCAGGCAGATTGCAGAGTTTGCTAACGAACAACATTACACTGCAAGGTATTAATGCAGTTCCTGTGTCCCACAGCTTTTGCAAAAGGAATGTGCTACGAGCCTTTTGTGAAATACGGCAACTTCAGCAGCAGTGACTCCACTTACAGTGTGGGAGCAGTGGTTGAATTCTCATGTGACCCTGGCTACACGCTAGAGCAAGGCTCTGTGGTGATTGAGTGTGTGGACGCACAAAACCCACAGTGGAATGAGACTGAGCCGGCCTGTAGGGGTGAGTCAACACATTTCATCTGATCCAGTAATAGTGCGACATTAGATCTTTTATGAAAATGTGCCTCCTCTGGTGAAGAACTTAGAGTGGCTAAAGACCTGAGGCTTTCATTGTCTGCCTGATCAGTGCAGGGTTAGTGAAGTCTTTTTATTCAAACATTAAACACCACTGGCAGTTAACTATATCTTCCTAAGCTGCTTTCCTCTGATCCGTGTTAAATTTCCTCTTGAAACTGTAACAATGATTTTACTTTGATATGTGTATTTGCAGGGCAGATTTTAGAAGAGCGCAAGATTAAAGGCATACAATAGTTGGCCTAAGATGAACACTGCCGTGCTGCAAAGACTACACACCATACTAAACAGTGATCTACCCCTGAGCCCTTCCCTTCGCCTCCTTCCCTCTCACATGCTTCCCACACGACATGCTGACCTTACTCCCGCTCTTTGTTGCCAGCATAGTCATTCTGCCATGGAGAAATTGAAAAGCTCTCTAGTTAAGCTAGATATGAGGAAATTTAATTTCTGCTCCTGTGGGTCATGGTCACCAAGTGGTTCAGGGGTAGTATGCAGTTTTCATGTCATGGACCTTGCACTCTTCATTTCAGCTGTTTATTAAGATTGTGGTACCATCTTATGAAGTCACATAGTTCATGTATCAGTGTATATCGGTATCTGCACATCACAACCTGCATGATGTGACGTTTCCTCTCTAATGTGAAATCTGTTGCAGTGCATGCATTTGTTTCTCAGCATCAATCTGAGGTGTGTGTGTGTGTGTGTGTGTGTGTGTGTGTGTGTGTGTGTGTGTGTGTGTTGCAGCTGTGTGCAGTGGGGAGATCACAGACTCGGCCGGTGTGGTGTTGTCTCCTAATTGGCCTGAGGCCTACGACAAGGGGCAGGACTGCATCTGGGGCATCCATGTGGAAGAGGACAAGAGGATCATGCTTGACATCCAAGTGTAAGAGACAGCACTCAGGTGTAAGAGTAGAAATCACACAGAGGTCAGAGGAGGTCAGATTGACCTCAGGATGTTAAACACTCCATCTCCTGACACAAACACACACATGGTTTGTTTCTCATCTGGACACACATGACATGCACAAGGGGAAGAGTTTCTGTGGGTGCAGTCACTAATTAGATCCCCCCCATCCCCTCCATTCGCTACATTAAGAATTCTGTGTAGCTTCCAACTCACTCTCTGACCAGATTAGCCAGTAAGCCTCCCTGCTCCCACTTCCCTGGTGTGTGTCTCAGAGTTGGCTTTGAAATGAATATGGTCTGGCAGTGAACTACTGAGCCACTTATCCAGCCTTCCCAACTGTAATTCAACACACACACACACACACAAACAATGCACATGCACGTGCACACAGATGTCTAAGACTGAGTGACTGCTGTGAGAAATACCCCACCCGACCCACCCACACTCATTATGCACTACTGTCATATTGCACATACCAGCCCATATGCTGCTACTGTACCACTACTGGACTGTAGAGGTCACTCCACTCATTCTTGTTGTTTGAGTCTGTAAATATTTTGCTTTTATTGATTGAACTTTTTTCTTAATGCTGCACATTGCTGAACTGATTTTTGTTTGTCCTGAGCACAATGACTGTAAAGATTTCATTTAATCCAGATGCAAATAGGCAAACTATTTAACCTTCACTCTTACTGTACACGACTGGCCCAACCACACACACACACACACACAGTCATTGCTCTGACGTGTAAACGGACACATTTCCCATTCCAACTGTTTCCATAAATGCTTGAGAATCTCCATCTTTGTTTGCTCATCTTCTATGGATTTATCTGTTTGCCTTGTGTGAGTGATTGCCACAATATTTCAATGAACATGCATCCTACAGAGAGCACAAAAACTACAGCATAAGCGATTTGTGTTATTGCCTGAAGCACTTGCACACAAGAGGGCACAGAGAGGTTAAAATTAAACCAGCGGGAATACTGCCCGAGGTTGTAGAAAAACAGTCACTGACAAAATCTCAAACAGAGGCTATTGTTAGCTGTTGGTCACTGTGGTTATTTATGCATGCAGGCATTTGCTGCCTCCAGTTTTGCTTTCTTAATTCACTCACTCATTCTTACTGTAAGAAATGAAAACATATTTCTGAGGTTTGAAGAAATTACAAGGTTTTGTTTTGACATGGGGTCTGGATGCTGTGCAGACAGATTGTAAACTATAGTAGCAGACAGAAAATACATGATGTTTATACCTTATTATTATCATCATCATCATCATCATCATCATCTTGCTTTCCTTGTTCCTTTGGAAACCAACTTGAAAAACACACACACCATTTTCATCTGACCTTTTCCTCCCTTTTTAAGTTTTGTGCCTCTACCACATGGTTGACATTTCCATCTACACTTCAACAATCTACAATTTTTTCCTTTAAAAGTAAAACGATTATTTAACTTAAATGAAACATGTTTCATACAATGTAAACATGAGCAAAAAAATATAAATAGATACTTTAAAAAATGAAAAAGCTATTGAGAAAAAATGGAAACATGTTGTAAAATGCAGCAAATGCAGCGAAATATTTTGTAGAACTAGATTAATAATAATTATAATAATAATAATAATAATAATAAAATAAAAAAAACTTTTATTTGGTTTTTTGTGATGTTCCACAAAACCTTGCTGACTTGTATTCAAACAACAAAACTGAGCATTTCATTTATCCTTCAATCTGGATACACCCCCCCCCCCGATCAGACATTACTGTATTTTAATTTGGCTTTATTGATTCATTGACAGTATTAGTTTTACCCCAAAGTTACTGTATTATTGAATATATCAGAGAAATCAGTGATAATTTATATCGACATAAAATTAACAAATATGTTGGAATAGCATTAAAATGATCCTATAGCCAACAGATTTTTTTATGTGTCGCTAAATTACATCTGAAATACACCGACTCCAGGGATTCCCTCGTATCTGTAGCATTGAGTCAGTGGAGGATTTGGTGAAAGTGGATGTTGCTGTAGTGGCCCAGTTTTGTGGCCACAATGCACATAATGTCCCAAACCGTTTCTTTCACTCAGATATAAGCCATCAGTCAAGTTTGATCCACAGATGAAAAAGGAAATAATATCACGGAAGGATACACAATCATACACAATGGGCTTTGTGCGGCCCTGCTTGCCCCTTTGTTTTTGTTTTTTTTAGCTGGAGATTAAGACTCTGATTAATGACTGATGTTGTAAGTCAACCAGTGCACCTAGGACAAAAAAAAAAAAAAAAAAAAAAAAAAAAAAAATCAGAGGGGATTTTTCCATGCAGCAGTAAACAAGTTTGATTGGAGGTAAAGTGATTTCCATTCAGAGATTTCTTTTTAAATTGCGCCAGCCTCAAGTTTGTTTTAAACTGAGCCACATGAGGCCACTCGCTGTAAATTAATGGTGCTGTGGCGAGCTCTAGTTTATCACAAGGTTGGTCATGCATGGCTTTCAGGGCTGTAGAAACCCACAGCCTGTCTGATCCCGCACACCCTTCCATTACCCTCATGTCTGGTGTGCTCAGCTTGAGAAAACGCTCCTAAAGACTCGGTCAACATGTAATTTGTGTGAAAGGGTGTTTATTTGTGTGCATGTGTTATGCATGTTTAAGTGGCAAAAGCCTCTTGTGGATGAGAGCTGTCTCATTATTAGGGTGGGCACACACTTTTCCACATTAATGAGAATGTTTTCTATATTATCATTCATCACTGTGTCTGTGCTGGCAATTACAGAGGAGCGGTGTGCATAATGAGGACTGATTAATTAATTTAGGCCAAACAGGAGGGTTGGCTCTTTGCTAATTAGCATGGAGCATGGCTCCAGCAAGAGCTGGAGACAAGAGTTACAGCTGATAGCCTCACCTGTGGAACACAGCAAGGTAAATGCTTCACATGTGGATTTTAGCATTCAGGGTATATCCACAAATGTTTCACAATTCCAGACAGTGAGGAAGTCTGTTTTACAGTGTTACGTGTCAGTGTACTGAGCAGGATCAGACACCTTGTATAGATAGGACACACTGGGTTTACAGAGTCCTCTTGTGGAGGCTCTTAGCATTACAGCAGCAGGTCGACTTGAGCTGGTTCCAGGAAACTGGTTATTTGTATTTTTCACTAAGCAGAAGAATTCAAAGGGTAAATGTGAGCATGAGAAGCAAAAGGAGGTTGAAATCTTCACACTGAAAGTGATTTTGTTTTTGGTCGGAGTCACAGGAGAAGTGTTGGCTTCTTTAGACTTGACAGGTCAGTGAAGGTGACAAAATGCCTAGAGTCTTGTATAAAGCTGCAGCTGTCGCCCCCTCAGGATTGGGCTGGTGCCATTAGTATGCAGAGAAGTTTTCAAAAGTCCTTTTTCAGGCAGACAGTCACCTGGAACACCTAACTATGTCAATGGAGGAGATATTTAATCAAACAACAACTGTGACAACAGTTAATCAATGTTACTCTGAGGTGTGAAGTAAGGAAAGAACATGAGGAGATGGGGTGCGAATATTTCTTTAGAATATTAGTCAGAGTCAACACAGAGAGCGACTGCTTTCTTTACTGGAGGGGAAACCATTTAAAAAAGCCAGGTGGGACGACATTTGGGTGAAGTGACTGCCAGGTTGCTACACAGACGGCAGCTGAGCGGCCTGTAGTGACTAACCACAGACTGCTGAGTGAGTCTGGGCTAAAGGCACTGTTCGCTTGGCATTCTTCCGTGTTGTCACCGGGGTTTTGAATACACTTCAGACAGTGGAGCAAATGGATGGAGTCAGTGGGAAAATTTAAAACCAAGGTTGAATGCAGCATTCTTGATGAGTTAGAGCGACTGCGGAGAATATTTAGGAAGCCAGACAGGAGGAGAGGTCACAATGTGTCAAGTGGGAAGTGTATGATTTGCTGTCGACTATAAATCTGATGTTTTTTTGACAGCGGCTGCAGTGTTGGCCTCACATCTTGTCTAACATCTGACCAAAATCATCGAATGGGAGTCAGTGTGACGTTGCGGTGTTGTTGTGAAAAAGTTAGAGTAGATTTATGCTTTTTGCCGAGGAAAAAAGGAGCATCTGTCTTCTAATGTTCATTTGGATATCAGAAGGAAAAAGCAGAGTTTTAGGGTTGCTGATGTTGCAGTAGTCTGAGGGATGAAGCGTATTTTGCATAAAGATGAAAATGAGAAGCACAGGTTCAGTCTTGAGCTGCTTTGACTCATGGAAAGATAAAGAACTAAAAGCAGATTGCATTTAATGGTGCCAATATTGTTTGTGGTATACAGTCATCAGAAAAGGATGAAGATCAACAGCAATGCCATCGAGTTTACCTCCCGGATTATTGAAATGAGCTGAAGAATGTGGTTTGTAGCAATGTGCAAAGCATGAGATGTGTAGATAGAAAAAGACACTGATGGACACCTGCTTTATTGTGACAGGGCTGAATCAGATGAGACTGACCAACTCTGCAGAGGGAACCTGTAGACCAGCTACTAAGATCCTGTCTGTCATCTGATACAGTCACTGTGTGTGGGCAGGATGCATCTAATCATGGAGTGCATCAAATAGAAAAGTGTTACAAGCTTTTAGTGTGAAAACCTTGTGGCTATTTTCATCCTTTGTTACACTCGTTAACAAATGTCTTCCTAAGAGACACTTGGTGGATGCATGGAGTGTTCTTGTGATGGTGTGGAAATGGAAACAGGTGTTGTGTGTCAGGAGAAGCTGGAATTTAGTTTTGTCCAAATTTTACCACTAGACAGAATTGTGTCATTCAGATGTTTTTGTCACATGATTTTACCCTCAGGGACGTTCCAGCCTAACTAGTTGTCCTTGAGTATACAGCTTGTGGGTCCTAGAATATATTTTTGATTGAAGTGGATATTCAACATGAATAGGTAGGATTTGTTCCTAGTCTGGGTAATTAAAGCTGAAGTGGGTGCATGTCTTTGATTTTAACTGCAGCTTGTTTCTACTCAGAGGTAATATTGAGATTCTGTTGTGAAGAAGAGACGGAGGGGAGGTAAACAGACTCGGGTCATTTATTTCCTTTCATCATCCTAAAACTCTGTCAATCACTGATAAAGCAGCCTCATCGCAGACTCCTACCTCTGTGGTAAGTAACTCTATATTCAGATCTCCTGCTCAGTAGCCTCAGCCTCATGAGCTCTGATGGTGACTGTGAGAAAAACAGGAGAGAGCCTCAAACTCCTCAAACTCCACTGCACTGCACTGCACTGCACTGCAAACACCTCATGTTTAAATCTGTGCATCAGTGTTTCAGCACAGACCCTCACACAAGCCCTCTTAAAGTCTAAAAGAAACGCCCTCGCTCACTTATATAGTGTGTCAGCCAGGTGGGTCAAATCAGGCAGCAATCAATGTGAACATTGAAGCAGGGCTTTTAGAGATATTATTCGTTAGGTTAGACAATCCTGCAACATTCACATGTCCATATTTTAGGAAGCAACAAAGACAAAATAGAAAGATCAGAGAGTAAAAATCACAAAGTCAAAATGTCTAGAGAGTAGATTTAAACATGAGAGGATCTAATGTTCTTGTTTCTTTGTGAGATCACAACCTTTCTACTCAGATACTCAGAGGACCACAGTGACTGTTTTCCTCATCTTTAAAACATTATGCAGATGAAATTTATTTTTGCTACTTGGAGCAACTTTAATGATGATGCATCATTGTGCTGTATTGTGGACTTAGCCTTTATATATAGTACCGAAAGTCAAAAGTCTGGACAGTTTCCCATTCACTGTGACAGTGTTAAAGTGTCTTTTGACATACGATCCAAGTGTTCTTTTTTGTTTATATTTATATTTTTACTCCAGAACAGTGTAAACGATATCTATAAAAAACCTTTAAAAACTTTAAATATTTCACTGTGCATGTTACTGAAGCACATTTCTTCACCAGGCTTATTGCTGAATTTTAAATTGCATGCGTATTTCTTCTCAATGGTTTAAATATATGCTTTGTTGGTTCTTAGAGTGAGGACATGGACAGAGTGAGGGCTTTTTTGACAAAGTCTGACATCTCTATGCAGTCTGTTTCTATGTGTTTCTGTTGATTGTGCTGTGACCTCATTGATTTGAATCACCTGTCTGCCACTCTGTTTTATCTCTCTCAGGGATGTGGGATTTTTTTTAAACACCTAGAGAAAACAGCATGTGTTCAGCTTTTTATTGAAAGATTGCATCAGAGTTAAAAGTTTGCAGCTCTTTCTTCCCTCTCATGTGGCAACGCTCGGGTGCATTTCTTTTTATTCTCAGAAAAGTAAATTGTCTCTGATCCCACTTTTTCATTTGGACAGTCTTGAGTTTGACCGAACTAATGATGCAAATCTGCAAACATTTGTCTGAAAAAGAACACAACTCAGCACCGCATAACATGTTTGTGAATTTAAAGTAAATCATTAAAAGAGAGATGAATACAGGCGAAAAGACAAGACAGAGGATTTGAGAAGAGGGTTTTTTATTTTTCCAGGTATTACAACTTGCATATTAGAGAAAAGTGGAGAGTATTATTTACCATTCTAATAAAACGCTGGTTTGTTAATCAGTTGTTCAATCCTGCAAATGAACCCGGCAGTGGAGAGCTCATGCAAGGGACAGGTGATTCATAGCCACAAAGTTTGGCTCCCTGACGTGTGTGATGGCACTGTGCTAATTATCACTGTTCACTTCTATTCAGCACAGCTTGTGAATATGAACAATCATCCAGCCAATCTGCAGAGCTATTTTGATGCCTGCCTTAAGGCACATAAAGAGCAACTAGTTTCCCCTGCTTATTATATCAGCAGGGAAATACAACTTCTGCGGCTTATTACTTTTTACACCCTTCACCATCCCCGATGTGCGAATAAATGTCAAGCTTTACCGATGCTCTATAAAGAGGGCAAGGACATGTGAATCACCAAATGGAAAAGGTTAATGCATTCTTAAGTTAATCATTTTCAGCAGAGATTCTATCAGACTGGCTCGGCTGCCTTACATTATATTTTATGTAAATATTGCAGTGTACTGTATGGTTTTTTTGTATAGGCCTAGTCACCTGAAGGATATTATTATATTATGCTGATATATTTGTGCATGCACATTTCAGTACATATTCATGAGAGCGATGTGCGAGGCAGAGTCTTACATCATGAATTATTTAGTGTTTACTTCACGTCAGATCCATCCAATATAAACAGAATTAATATTTTCCAAGTGCTGCTGACATCGCCTTATGTCATCAGCTTCTGCTTTCATCAGCCAAAGAGTGTAGCAGTCACTTAACTGTTGACTCTGAGCAAGACACACAGCAAACACAACACATAACCAACTGCTAGAGCTGTGCTCTATATGACAAGCTTCATTCATATCATTAGGAAGAAATGTAACCACTTGTTTATGTGTTTCACAGTCTCCATGTGGGTAAGAATGACCTGCTGACCTTCTACGATGGTGATGACCTCACAGCCAACATCCTGGGTCAATACAGCGGCACACGGTCACGCTTCAAGCTCTACACGTCCATGGCTGATGTGACTATTCAGTTTCAGTCAGATCCTGCCACCAACATCTACGGATACAACAACGGCTTTGTGGTCCACTTCTTTGGTAAGATCCTGATTCTCGAAGGTTATATATACGATATTTGCCACCACCAGGTGTCGCACTAGAGAATCTCACACCAAAACAAAAGCTTCGTCTGCCACGCCTCCACATCCTTCAGCTATAATATGGGTAACAGCACGTTAGCTAACGTTAGCATTTCTACTGTAGCTGTCACTCATGAACAGACATGTTACATTATGAACCATCAAGTTACTGACACATGAAGGAGAAGAAAAACCAGCTGGAGCCAGCTCGTAGGACTCTCCACCTCAGAGAAGACAGACCAGGATTGTCTCTGGTCTGATGTCTGTCTCTGTCCGAGGCCTTTTCAGCTGAAGAACGTGGTTTTTTTTCTGCAGTGGAGGAAATTCTGGAAGATCACTGTCACCTGAACGCCTCATACTGGACCCTACCATCCTGCTTTAAAGAGTAGGGGAGGGACTCACATGCCCTAACATGCACATGCTGCAGGACCGGCTACCAAAACAGAGAGCAGAGACACTCAGATGACATCACACACAGAGGGGGTGTAGCTTCGTTCTCTGCTCACAGCGCCATTACTCCACTACACAGAAAACAGTTGTTTGCTGCTATTTTCATGTTTAAAAATCTTAAGTATACAACCTTCAACTTTAATTACATTATGCTTTTTATTAAATAAAATCACATTTTCAAGTTTTCTTAGAATTATATGTATGATACTCCTTTAAAAGTTAATTTCCAAGATGGACATAAAACCAAAAAATGGTGATAAGTGTGGAATATAAAACAAAGATAGAAAGATAGATACTTTATTTCCCCATCATATAAACATTACTCATATCTAGAACTCAGCTGGTCACCAATTAGAAAAACAAAAGTCTATATGTTTCTTTCTTCATCTCTTTGTCCATCTGTTCTCCTGCTTGTCCCAGGTGCACAGGATTTAGATAACACCAGACCCAGAAACACAATAACAGGGTTCACTTCAACATCAGCTGGTTTTGCCCACTGCTTTGTGCTCTTGGCCATGTATACTGCATTTAAGAAGGCACAGATTGACTGGTTCCAAACCACATGCTGTGTTCCTCCCAGCAAACATCACAAGCCTGTATTTACATTCCCTCCCCATCCGCTGCTGTTTAGTGCACACAGAACAGACAATATTCGAGCCGTATTCATTCCCTGCAGAGGAAGTTGTTGCATATTAATGCTTGGATTTCCTGGAGCAACAAATCTTGTCCCTTTACAATCTAGATTCTGTATTAAGAATGAAAATGTAATGTTCATTATACAAGAAAATTTAACATTAAATTATTTCTGCACTCCCAGTGCCAATGTCTTTTCCCACCACTTTTGGAATTATTAATTTTTCCAATTGTATTTCTCCTCTCTCCCACCAACACAAACCGCTCCATGTCGAACGCCAACAGAAGTGCCGAGGAACGACACGTGCTCTGAGCTGCCGGAGATCACCAATGGATGGAAGAGCACGTCCCACCCTGATCTAATCCATGGTACCGTCATCACCTACCAGTGCTACCCCGGATACGAGCTGGTCGGCTCTGAGATCCTCATGTGCCAGTGGGATCTCTCCTGGAGCGGCGATGTGCCGAGGTGTGAGGAAGGTGAGAGGAAGCACACAAAGCAGCACAGGGAGAATGAATGAGAGTAAAACCTCACCAGTCACATGATCTCTGAATCCTTGGAGGTCTCGTATTGATCAGACTTGATTATGTAATCAAATTCTCATTGTGTTCTGGTCATCAGTTTCTTTCAGAACAGCTGTTCAGCCAGTTTAGTTATCGTCACAGCACTCAGCAGTGCATGCAGCAGCACAATCCTCCAGTGCAAGGTACATTTTTATAAAGCTCCTTAAAACGACTAACATTTTAATTTACAGATAAAATGAAGTGAAAGGAATGAAACACCTGATCAGTTACCATATACATCCTATACAGTATGAACACAATTTAAAAAAAGACACCAAATATACAAACATATTCAAAGCAGATTGGAACTGGATAGAGACTGATGATCCAGGGAAATAAAGACTTCACAGTAGCAAACACTGACTCAAAGGTGGGTCATATTTCAGTCCAATCCCAGTTAGAAGCCAGTTTCAAGCCCCTATAAACTGTAGTGTTTGTCACATTGTGACTTTCTCTTTAGCTGTGTAATACTACGCACTGGTATTTGGCTGTGACCTTCTTTAGCTGCAGTGGCTGCTACTGTAATGTGTGCACTTGGAGAGGACGACTGCATAGGTGATGTCATGTCAGTCAATGTTGGTGGAGTTGGAGAGAAGTGAGCTCACCAGACCTCTGTAGCCGGCTCCTCTTCTCTGCTTGAGGCTATTGGCTAGCGGCTACATTAGCTACATTTTCACTGTGAATAGTCCTTCAGTATCTCGTGTGGCATTAACACAGGTGTATCAGGTACCTGTTGGGAATTTACCTGGTTCATTTATACATGGAATCATAGAAAATTAATATAATAACAATAATGTAAAAAAATTGTATTTTACTCTAGCACACTACAATGGCAGAGATGACAAATGATGATCATCCTTTGTTTTTGTGATTCACCAGTTATGACGTGTCACGACCCTGGAAACGTGGAACACAGTCGCAAGGTGATGACGGGCAGCCGCTTCGCTGTCGGATCCACTGTGCAGTTCATCTGTAACAAAGGCTACATCCTGTCCGGCAGCGGCCTCCTCACCTGCTACAACCGAGACTCAGCCACGCCCAAGTGGAGCGAGAGGCTGCCCAAGTGTGTCCGTAAGTCGCACAGGTCACACTCACATGCACGTACTCTTGCACACATCCATACTGTGAGTTATTGTTGTGCTAATTTTGTTTTATTTGTTGACAAACTATCAGAAATGCAGATACACTGAATTATTTATGTTTCATCTTATAAAGTTAAAAACACAAAATCTCACCCTCAAAATGTTGCATGAATGAAACTCAACAAATACAAGTGATTTGCTCATTTCAGAGCAACAACAAACACATGAAGCATGTCTGTGATTTTAAACTTGATTCCATTCACCATACACTTCATGTGAAGTTCTGTCAGACCACTGGATCATTTGTGATTTGTCACTTAGGAACATTTGTCTAATTTAATGTATTTTTGGTGACTTGCAAAACAAGTAAAAACAAAATATTACCTTTTCATGTCTCAGTTAATGTGTTTGTTGCCTTTTCTACATGTGTTCATCTGCGTGTATCTCAGTGTTTCTATTGTTAAAAAAAGATGCATCAGAATCATTTTGTGAGAATAAAGACATCGTTCTTGCTCTCAGCTGAAAAGTACGAGCCGTGCAGGAACCCTGGTGCTGCTTCCACCAGCGTGCAGAGCTCTGAAAAGGCCTTTTACCAAGCAGGAGAGACGCTGACCTTCTCCTGCCACTCAGGCTACGAGCTGCAGGGAGAGGCCACCATCTACTGCGTCCCTGGACACCCATCACAGTGGAACAGCACTCCCCCCGCCTGCAGAGGTGAACCACATCCACACAACTGTCACAACATTAGTGAATACAGTGTGTCCTAGACTATATAATGTATATTGATTTTCTTGCTGTTTGTGAATGTAAAGCCTTTGTACTTATTTTATGTACCAGTGTAATACGTGCACTGTGTTCTCTGTCTTACAACTCTGGTCCAAATACTCCCTCGTGTGTCTTTGTAGCATCCTCGACCCAGTATGTGAATGAACGCAGGCTGGATGGTGAGCCATGTTTTCAAACAATTCAGTATTAGTGTATTTTTTTATTGTGAATATTTCACAGAAATAATACCTGTTCTTGTGTTTTTCCTTCAAGTTGTTAATCTGGATTATGGCATGGAGGGAACCAATATTGCCCTTGCAGTTTTTGTTCCAACTGCAATCATCCTGGTGGTTGTCCTCGGGATTTATGTCTACTTCTCAAAGTAAGTCACAACTTAAAACTTACTTTAATTTCATTTGAAATCAAATGAGCCTTTACAGGACTGTTCCTCTTCTCTTTACTCAGGCTACAAGGGAAGTCTATCAGAATGCCGACATCCTCGCCACCGTATGACAACATGACGGAAGAGTCAGCTTTCGACAACCCGATATATGAGAGTGGAGTAAGTACAGATGTCATGAGCATGCAAGACGTGGATTCACAGAACACCAGTGTGCTGTCCTGATCCTTTCCCATCTGGCCGTCACCCTGTCGTCATCTCATGTTTCACCAGCAGAGGGCCTCATCTCTCCTCACCATTCCCTCATCAGTAAGAGCTAGTGGTGTGAGCCGATGATGTTGCTCATAAGAATATAAAGACAGACACTTTCCCCTCACCCTGCTCTGAGGTTTACACCCTGGATTTCCATTCTTCATCCACTCGGAGGAGTGACAGTAACACGTCAGCCTTACATTCTGTCACCTTGTGGTATGTTGTCCCTTACCCATGTCATATGCATGTATTCTGTTGAATGCTGCATTCACACCAGGTGGGTGAATGAACATTTTCGAAACTGCTCTGCGCAAATGAAACTAGTTTATTTGAAAAAAAAGACAGTATTATTGATTCATAGACATTGTTTATTTGAAATGAATATCTTCCTCACGTCTATCAAAGGTGGAGGATCAAAGCAGGCTCCACTTTGTCAGAGTGGGCCAATCACAGTAACAGATATTTTACTTTGAAAAAGCTATTCAGTCATTTTAAACTTTTACTCTATCTTCCTTCCTTGTTTCCAACGCACTGATAAATCACAACACTATACATATAGAGTAGATCTATAAGATCCTATGATATAGTCATAGGCTGCTGTGTGACTTGTGATGACTATATGGATATAAGTTTCCTATTGTTCATAATTCTTTTCATGTGCTGGTCTCACTTGTGACCGGCACGTCCTGCTCTTTCTCCCTGCTCCTTCAGCACTGGCAGACTCACTCTAGATACTAAACACAGTCAGTCTGTCCACTCTGGCTCCACTGCAGAACAACTGAGGTGAGATCTCCGTCTGATACTGAGAGCACATCCCTCTCACTGTCCCCTGACCCGCAGCCACACATTTCTGACTACCTCTCCCAACCTGAAGCACATTCTGATCAGGCTTCAATCGGCACTTTGTAGGTATGACGTATTTAGGAATATGTTTCTGCAGCAGATCCAGTCTGAACCTACATCTCTGCATTTACATACAACCAGAACCACTGGCTGATGAGACAAGTGACCTATTGATGAATTCAAATCCTGTTTCTTTACACCTAAAATAATTTATAGAGGATGAAAAATATGACTTTTTCAAACAAGTTTTGAAGCCACTGCTCTCCCTCCCTATGCCCCTGTCATCCCAACATTTCAATAAAGCTGATAATGATGTGCTGTCATGCCCAAATAACAATTGTATGTAAGTTTGTGTCACATACACACTGGTCATATTTTGTTAACAGCGTCTTTTGCACCACCTTACTTTAGGGTATGTTACTGATTACTGTGTTTGATCCAGAAACTGAAGTTAATACATATATCAAGATGAATTAATCTAGAAAAGATAAGGAATAATTGGGATAAAGAACTGTTGGAAAAAGACTATTTTGAAACTGCAGTTAATTTATATACAGTATTTACAAATTACAAATATTATTATTAGTCAATCACTTTTTTATGATAATAAATAATGAAAATGAATAGCTGTCCACCCTAAAGTAAAGTAATAGCATATCCAACAATATCTCATCATATTGTTTCTGTTTTTGTCATGTTCATACTGAGTGGTTGCGATTATAGTCTATATTTTCTAATAAAGTATTTTATAGTAAATCATCTGATAACTACGAATATATCTGTACTATAAAGATCTTCTCTCTTCATTTAAACGCACAGAGGTCGTTTTATGTCAAACCACTGAAATAGAAAACATTTACTGAGTGTTTGTTGTAATATTGAACAGTTATTTTTATTGTATTGTAAATGAGGAACTCATAAGTTCTGCTTTTAAAATGTTTATTTCCACTTGATAAATTGTCCCATCCTCGTTTTAACTGGTGTGTTTGTCTGGTCTTTACAGGACAAATGAAAAAGATTTAAGAGGTGTCTGTTTAGAGACCTTAAAGCAAGAATTGCTCAAGCTTTGCCTTTTGGGACCCTCTCTGCACTGCTCATCTTTCCTCCAACTTTTTTTTTTATTGTTCCTAAATGTTTTTTGTCTTCCCATTTCCCTTCACATTGATTATTATTGTAAATAAGTCCTTCTTTTCACAGTCAAACCTGTGAATCTGTGGGTCACCATGGTGATATTTTTATAAAGTAAATTGCTGATGACCGTTGGTGATTGTATGTTTCTGAGTACTTTTTGAGGCCCCCAGCAAGTAGCAGTTAGAGATGGAGGGAGGTTGTGCTTTGATTGTTGAGATCTGTTGGATACATTTCCCCATTACCCAGGATTCTTTGGAAAATTTGCCATTATAACTTTTTTTGTGTGTGTATGGGTCTGCTCTTTGTAAATAAACTGCCTGTCCAATATGAGTGCCTCACGAATGACTATAACCTGAGAAATCACATGTGGAAATGTTTGTAAATCTTTCATTCAACTATTATTTTGTATTTGTAGGCCTGACGTTCTTAGCACTCAGACTGTGCTCCGGCTTTTCCATCACACGGTTTATCTTCATCAAACAATACCAAATGATGCCGGATTTTTTCCTACTAGCTGAAGAGTGGTTCCCACTGCATATAGCCTCAGAGGATTCATGTTCTTATATGGGACCCATCAGCTATGCATAACTTTGTTCCTATGTCACACTGTCAAGTCTGCCTCAAAGAATAAGTAGCAACTAGTTCATTTGTGTATGTTCCAAAATGTGGTTGCACCACAACATCAGCAGACCGTGAGATAAAGCCCAGCGAAATCCAGTGATAACAAAAAAATTCAGATTGATTCCTGTGTTACAAATCAACACAATGTGGATTTATTTTCTGATGTTGCAAAATAAATCCTTAGGTAACAGGCTGGGTTTTTATTCTGTGTCACATTGTTGTGGTGCATCTGCTTGTGTTAAATTTGTAGATAGACCTCATATCCTTTGTGCATATCCTTTACAATCTAACAAATCTTTCTTTCAGCATCACAGCTGGTGAAACCAAATCACCTTCAAATATCTATAATCCTCTGATTAATAATAAAATTAATTGTTGTTTAAAGTATCGTTGTGTTTGATTGATATACATTCATATTTGATTAACATACTTTTTGGTCAGGACATTTTAATTGAACAGAGCCATAATTATTATTATTATTATTATTACCTTTCCTACTATGACAAGTCAAAATATACCATAGATTTCTATCCCAGGCTAACTGCAGTAGACTCAAATACTCAGAATACTTGATCAAGCAGAAGTATCAGCAATAACACTGAGACCGTATGAATTTAATCAGTATCTGATAAGTTGTTAAACCAATTACCACTGTGTAGAAAACACATTCATATTCAAATGAAACCTGTAGAAAATCTTGTATGAGCAATATAGGAGAGGGGACAGCAAAAATAAATTTGTCATACAATCATTTACCTCTAGATGGCAGCATGACAACAGGCAGCCATCACTCTGAGGCCTACATGAGGTGAAATCCATATTCTTAAGCTTTTGTTAGAAACTGTGTGCTATGCCAGCAGGTCTCATACTTCTCACTCAGTTCACATTTGTACATTATATTATATAATTTATCACACACACGACACAGAGAAATGGAACATTGAAAGTTTCATTACACAACGAGGAACAGACAGAAGGTGGGACTTGATTTAGACTATAAGGATATGTTAGACTGACAGTTCACATTCTCTGACACTGGTGGAGTGAGGAGTCAGCCTCAAGCTGTTTATGGGAGAATTACAGGGAATTTTTAATATATGTTGTTTTATCAAAAACATATTTAGCACACCGTGTTGTCAGGGCTGTTTGCAGGAACCTGTCAAATCAAAGAAGAAAAAGTTCTGCAAAGTTTAAATTTCTGAAGATGATTTTCAGGTCATGAACACGTCTTCACACTGTTTGAGCTGCAGACATCAAACTAAACTGTCAGACATCTTTGCATTATAAAAACACATGAACTGTATCTAACAAGCATCCCATTTGACCTTTCAACAAATAAAGACTTCAACTTTTAGGGATCCATTGGGATTAGAGGAATTGACTGAGGCCTTTGAGCTCGTTCTCAGTGACAGAAGATTTAGCAGCTTCAAATGTGTGTGATGTTTCTTGGTGTCTGATTAAAGGGACTAAGATTTTTGATATTATGATAAAACAACTAGAGTTATTCACTGTGTATGTTTTATCATACGATGTTATGCCAAGTAATCCCAAATTATAATCCACGTCTACCTCGTTATTTGTTACATGAGCAGTGGCAGTCGGTACCAGTCACAGTATGTTAACCTGGAGGGGATTAAACTGTCCTGTCACATTATTCTTTTCTGTCTGGCTCTTTATTTTGCATGAGGTTAAATTATATACAGTGTTTGTGTATTCAGCCATGTTCATTTTTTTCTGCCTGTGTTTATGTGGGAGCTGGTGTGTCTCTGTCTGTCGTTTGGGGGCAGTCACCCACGATTTCAGCTGAGCTTTCAGTCTGATGCAGCGGAGAACAGCAGCTTCAGCCATTAAAATGTAAATTTCCTGTGCAGCCTAGGAAGAGGACAACAACTGAGGATCCACCTCTATTATAAAAGATAGAGTATTATAATACCACAATGTTAGAAAATACAAGAAAGAACAAATAGAAAATTATAAAAATGTATGATAAAATGTCATTTAATAAGACTTAGTGCTTTTTTATTGTTGTTTTTTATTTTTATTGCCCAGCTTCTGTGTTGCTGTATGTAATCTTACTGCATTAAAAAAATAATTAGAACTTAGAGCAACCAATCAAAATACAGATATCTCATCACTCCACTTTCTGTTTGGTGCTATTAGAAGCAGCTGATAATCATAAACTATATAAATTATAACATAAATAACAACAAAATACAACACATAACTGCTGATAAAGACTAAATAAAAATAACAGCAGCAGATTGGTATCATAACATCTCTCTGACACATGTCACTGTGGAAAATTATATTTCTGTTTGCAAAGATAAACAATTGACAAATATGTAAAATCACATTTACTTTGTTTGTAACTTGGTTTCTGTTAAATTGTTTTGTTAAAGTTACATTTCAGAAGTTATTGACCTAAGTAGAGTATAGTATAGTATAGTGTACTACAGTATAGTATAGTATAGTATAGTACAGTACTGTGTTTCAGTTATCATCATCTGCCCTTTGTATTGGCTCTGTTGTCATCAAAGAGGTGTTCTTATATCGTGGAGCCAGCAGGTGGCACTCTACTACCAGGTCAGTTTTCTGAGGGGTAAACTGTGCATCAAGTGCATCATGAAGACCATCTCCAACACTTATTATTCCCACAATGCACTGGTGGTGAGCTGCGGATGGCTCACAATTAAGCTAAAATGCCCCAACTCACAATCCAATAGAGACCAGGACGTGGCAATTAACCCGCTAATACAGCAGACCATTAGAGCTCCCTGTCTGAGCTCACAGTGCGCTCACCACGGGGCTGTGGGATACTTATTATGAAGGATAGTTTAACGTAATGACCCATTCACACAGTCTCTTGTATAGTGTGCTTTTAGTTGTAGCAGTTAGGAATGACCAGCAGCTTTGTATGCTGAGAAAACATGTGGCTGATAAAAGAAAACAGTGATTTGTCATTTAATATTAGTTAAATGTTAAGTATTTGATGCACAAAGTGTCACTTGTTATTCCTTAACACTGGTCAGACAGATAACAGATTATGGTTTTCTTTCTTCACTTTCATTTTTTTGAAAAAATACATAGATTTTTAGATTAATCAGATTTATCACAGCGTTGACGTTTCACCCTGAGGCTCCTCTCACCTTTTACTTCTGTGTTTTTAGCTGAAATTAACAGACAGCTCTCTCTCTCTCTGTCTATCTATCTCTCCCTGAAGCATGAGTCTATTAATCTGATTAACATTAAGACAGCAGCAGAGACAGCAGCAGAGACAGCTGCTCAGAAATGGAACCTGGAGAACTGGACAGCGTGAAGCTGTGTCACCTTTAGCACCAGGTGCTGCAGAAATGAAGAGGCCTCCACGGTTGGTTGCTCCATCGAGGCTGTGGGCCTCACATACCTGACCTCTGTTCACATAGACCTGCAGTGCATGGGCCACCACACTTCATTTCTGTAGAAGCTTGTCTGTGCACCATCAGACATACAGCAGCCTACTCACTTTATGTTTCAGACAGCTATTGTCTCTGTTCATTTGAAACCCACAAACTTTATGTTGCCTTTTCATCACGTTTATCAAACATTTTTCAATAGGTAATAGTAAAGTATCGTGTTGGTCAGAAACTACTGAATCTTTGATCCTGTTTTTTCTAATTAGCAGTTTTAATCAAGAGGCCTGACAATCACTAATGTCCTGTTACAACTTACAGTAACACTGACTGAGGACGGATGTAGAGACATGGAAATACACCATGACATAATCTGAATACTACTGACCTCATGCAGGTGCTATTGATCATTTATTTTAACAGATTTGTTGAATGAGTAATTTTACTGCTTCAACAATGAAGTTAATTGTGAGAAAGTGATTCTCTCTTCTTTGACTTCTCTTGATCCATTCAGTTTTCATGTAGGGAAATTCTCCGATCTGCTTCTGTATTGTATGTGTTACAGTTCCCGTGGAGCAGCGGCCGATGAGCAGGCTGCCAAGTCATAATCACACACGCAGACAGAGCTCACTGTCTTTGTTCTTACAAAGTGCAGCCCCAGGAAACCATTTCACACAGAACAAAGGGGTGAACACTCTGCACGCCTCTGGTGTTGTTTGATGTGGCAAGATGCCAAATCTCACTCTCCGGCAGACATGGAGGGTCAGGGCTTCCTTAATGCACTGTGATCACCGGGACTCATCCAAACAAAGAACTGCTTGAATTTACTGCTCCGACTTCCAGACGACTTCTGACAGTCGATCTCAGACTGAGAAGGAAATACATTTTTATCTCTTGTGTTTGTTTGAATGGTGCATTGAATTCTTGTTTACCTTGTTCCTGTAGAGAAGGACACACTAGACAAGTGCTGTGAAAAGTGACAGTGTGCATGGACACAGAGGAAATCTTAGTTTGTCTAAATGGAAGAATGATATAGTGTGAGGAGGATTATCACTGTCTTTAACAATCTTGTGTGTGTATATTGTGGATAAGAGATTTCAGACGGGGTGTTGAAGATTACTCTGTGAGGTTTGAGTGTTCCTCCACAGATTATTGAGCATGTGAACTCACTCACACATCTTCTGTTTCAGCAGATTGATCTTGATAAGGCTCCTGTGGCTCATCTTTATCTCCTCCTCCACATCACGTCCAGTCAAACACATGACCTTTGACCAGTGGGATGCACATCTTTGCCCTTTTCCATGTAAAGTGATTTGTTTATTGTCAAAGACATATGCTAATTGATGATTAAGGTTAAATGATGTAAAGGTAGCATTTACGTGAACGGGACAAATGGATGCAGAGGGAGGATAAAAGATTGTAAGGATGAATAAAGCAGGAGGTTGTTGGACTTGTGCTGCTCACGTGGAACCTCAGAGGGAAAATGACTCAGTGTTGGGAATCTGGCCTTTATATGATCTACCAGAGGAGAGACAGGGTGAACACACTCACTCAATCTTTAGGCGACCACCTTCCATCGCTGCCACTGGTGTGTGTGTGTGTGTGTGTGTGTGTGTGAGAATGTGCTTCTGGATGCATAAGGCCACTATTTACAGTTTTTTTTTAAATTCCTAACAAGCATTATTCAATACTGAGGCCACTTTTTCAAAACTCTTCATACTGTCTGCATCTTGGCCAAACAGTTAATCTCACCTCCAGAACTCACTCAAGCCAACTGAACACTTAATACATGTGTTACAGTATCTACATTATGTGTAGCTGTGTATGTCCCTGTTTGGTTATTGAACATCTCACCTGGACATATTGATACCGCAGTTCTTTCACACGTTCACTGTTTACACTGGTTTGGATCAATCATTATTATTTATATTCTGCAAAAAGATTTTCTATATATTTCAATATGGTTCCTGCAGAAATGCATGAAATAGTTAAAACAGTTTTGAAAACAGTGTGTTAGCATTTGAAAAATGTGCTGCAGAGTGTTTTGCTGGTGGTGGAGTGTGAATGGAAAAGAGATCATGGGTTTTGGAATATGTGGTCATTGAATGCATTGTGAGTGAAAGCAATGAACAATGACTGACTGTGTGACTTCAGTCTTGACCAGTGCACGTTAGTGATCGAAAAGAAACTGTGAACACAGTCACTGACAGAATCTTATGGGTGTAGTTGAGGTGTGAGCTCTGTTCCTGAACCAGTGTTAACTTACAGTGTTACTCCATATCTCAGTGTGTAACAATGAGAGTGACAACAGCTTTAGAGAAAGTTCAACAACCAGAATTTTAAACCCTGTTACTTCAGTGTGTTGGAAACATGTTGGTCTGTTTCAGTGGGTGTAGCGTCATGAGCAAGCGTGTGTGTGTGTGTGTGTGTGTGTGTTTGTGTGTGTGTGTGTGTAGAGGAAGAGACGAGATGTTTTCCTTGCAGGTTTGAGACTGGGGGGTCTGAATGGAGAGGGGACAAAGCGAGCGAAGCAGAGGGTGGAGGGGAGTGGATGAGCCGGTGAGATGGTAATGCAGCATGACACCTCTGAAATGAATCCCTGGTTACCATGGTGAAAAAGCAGGACGGGACAGTCTCTCAGGAGCCTGAAATAAAGCCAGCTGTAAACGATGTTTGATTAGTATTTAGATCATGTTCCTGCTCAGAAAAGTCATTTTGTCAGCTGTCCGTGCATCACTACCTCTGCTATTGTTCAGTCCACAGCAGGAAATGTGAATCCTTCCAACTCTGATCTTTACAGAATCAACTCAAGTTACTAACTGTCGCCTATAAAGGTCGATCGTTCAGCCAGGATAACTTCAACATACACACTACATGTTTTAATTGTGTAATATATGAAAAGTTGTTGTTTTGTTGTGTATATTGGTTTGTTGAGTCTACTAGCGTTGTGTACATAATGTGAGTAATGTCATTATTTTCCTATCATTAGAAATATAATAGCTAATTCACCTATGGGCTAACCTTCCCAACAAAGTACCCAGGTGCACTGGGATGTCATTGCTTATCCATCCCATATGTAAATCAGCAGCGGACAATCCTGTTTGCTAGAAGCTTAAGAGCCGGGAGGTGTCTATGTGCCACATAGCAAATATGGAGTTGGGGTGAGTGGCACGCTCTTATTTACTCATGCATCTCAGCACGTTAAGTAGATTTTATTTCATCTGTTTGACAATCAGCTGGGGCATTTCTGAATGTAAATGTCTGCTTATGAAAAGTTAAAACGTGCTTATCTAAATGTAGAACATTGGCCTATTTGCATATTCGAGACGGTGTCATGCAGAAGGTCAAACTGACACAGACAACTCAAAGCTCATAGCTGCTGTTTGCTGAAAACTAATGTAAATAATGTCAGGCCTGTTTGGCTGTGCCCCCTATAGCAACATTCATTTATGTCTGATCACTGAACTGTGTCAATGAAAGGACAATGAAGGCAAAGTATTATAACTACTATTCAGGGTTAACTGACGCACCTCCAGTCAGTTCGACAGTTAATGACTCACCTGAGCTGCTTGTCTTACTTGTGGGAACAAAACACATGCTAGTACAAATACAGGTCAGAGTGGCCATGATAGTCACTGATCATTATTATCGATACAAATTAAATAGCTCTCATAAAAGAAAATCATTCCAGTCACAGTTGATAATGTCGTTAACAAATGATAACATCATATTTCTGTTGGAGCTAATCGTCACTGACGACCACAGTGAGTCTGAGTGAACCTGTCGTTTGTAGCAGATTTCACTGATGCAGAAATCAAAACTAATTAAACTAAAATAAAATCAGTACCGACCTCAGAAATGTCAAGACCACAGATTTAACTGCACAACGTATGAGTCTGAGATGAACCACTGATTATCGTCTTACTAATTATACTGAAATGTATACATTATAGCGTCGTGTTAATGTAGTTTTATTTCTATAGCGTAATATTTCAAATCAACCAATGCATCCAGCACATTACATTACAACTCTACTGTATATACAGTACTGTCTTTTTTAGGCATGTAAATAAATCAACTTCTTCTTCTTCTTTTATCTCCATTTAGTCTATTTGATCCCATCCCGTAACCATCTTGGCCATATCTTTTCCTCGTCCCCTCCTCTTCCTCTTCCTCACTGTCTGGCCCATGTTGCATGTATGGGGGATGTCTGACAGAGACAGATTGCTCCGCCACAGCTTAAAGGTGACTGCGTCGCTCCCTGTTCCCTAAAGCGCTGGATCATTGGAATCCATCATGAGCAGTAGCACTGGTCTCCACAGAGACAGATCTCATGGAACAGACAACATCAGAGCAGGGGAGACGACGAGGAGACTACATGTGATGAGGAAAAGAAAAGACAGGTACGATAATAGAGAGGGGAACAATACGATTGGATGAAGGTGTGGAGGTGCAGGGATGGAGAGAAGTGCTGAAGCGCTTCACCTCTGGTCACAGAGGAGTGTACTGGGGAGGGGCTGGGTGGGCATGTGGATGGGGGCATTTATCATTATTGGCTCTTACCTCCATCCCTAGCTCAACCTGACACCCCTGCTGCCGTTGACATAAATCATGATTTCTCCATAATAGATCCCCTCTCTGCCATGGAGGGAAGAATCTGCAGGTCGCATCGATTTCAATGTCTTCTCACACGTTTCAGCTCAGCACAGTGATAAATAATCATTATCAACCAATTCTGATTTGGAAAATGTGTCTTTATGCTGCTTATTAGATGCATGAGGAGACTAAGATGAAGTAAACAATACTCTGTTTGCAGATCGTGTGCTCTCCCATTTTGGAGATAATTTCTGTTGAAGTTATTGTTTGGAATCATAACCTTCAAAAAAAACAAAAAAACAAAGAAATATTTAAAGATACAAGTGCAAACATCAAGAATCCTGAATAAAGGGGATCTATATAAAAATGCACAGTTTCACATCCGGTAACATCTTGAATGTGGAAAAAACCTTCTCATAACCTGAGAGTTGATAAGCCATGAGAGAGGACGAGAGTTACAGCAGGTGAGACGGAGCAAAACTGGACAAAGAGGACAGATCAGTTTAAGTCGAACTGAGCTGAGCAGGTGTTTAAACATTAATAACTCCACTGTTGGTTTGAAGTTCAATATCATTTGTCAAGTGCTCTACATTTAACTATTAGCAAGCAGCGCTCACTGTATGCACCTGTCCTGAGGCCTATTACAGACACTGATCATCTAACAGCAACAAGGACAAGAATGTATTTGTAGGACAGATATTTAATTATTTAATGATACGGTAATAGTTATAGTTGTTCCAATGATATTTAAACATATTTAGAACATTAGTTTTTTAAAGGCAGCGGTGGAAGAAACACTGCAAATACAAATCAAAATCAGCACCTGAATCATTAAAAGTCTTAAATATTTCATTTGAGATCTTCTTATAATTAAACATTAAAATTTAACATGTTCTTTAATATGTTAACCAGGAGGCACTACAGCGCAGGACTATATTTTACAAGTGTCTTGATTAATCACTTAGCAGCAAATGCATTTTCAAATTATACTATTATTAATCATTCTACGTTTCATTTGTGGCTGAAGATATATAAGGAAAAGCTGGCGGAAATTTCCATTGAAAGGATGTGATTCTTTATTAACAAAAATGTTTCATTAAAATACATGAATATTTCACATGTACAGTGCACTGTGAGAGGTGTTACTGTTTTGAAACAGCCTGTGGATGACTGAACTCTGTCGCTTCTCTTTGGTGGAAACAAACAGTGTCACAGCTTCAGTGTGTGTCAGCAGACGTCCTGTTAATGGCACATTCATAACGCCTGATGACCAGACTGCAGCAGAGGCCTGATTCACTCATTCATTCCCTGAGCCAGTGTCACACTGTGTACATGCAATTCCAAAGTCATTTGTAAAACAGCAATGTAATGTGAGTGTGTCAGCCTATTAACCTTCTTCTAGCACCTTCCATTTGGAAAGTGATGGCTAAATATTAATTAACTCTGGTTATTGATTGTCCTTTACTTCATTAATGACTGTGTGTTATTTTTATGTTAGCTGGTAAAATAATTTCCTCTCCATGCTAATTTTTTCCATCTTGCTGCAATTGCCTGACCCTTTAAAATACACTACACTCAATGTATTAACACTGATACTAAATTCATTTAAAGTCAATTAATGTTTCTTATATAATGACATGCAGTATGATGGGCATGTACTGTTCTTATACTTCATTTTGATTCCCATTCTTTTGATTATTTAAATTATTATTCATGGATAATTTATATGAATGAATCCTAAATGACAGATATTTTTCGACCATTTAATGACATTGGAATGATGAATGACAAAGTGCAAATTATCAGGGTGAATGTTTACCCACTGTGAGTTGGATCTCTGTGATCCTGTACTATGGATAAGCTGATATTGATAATGTACAGATGGATGAATTGTCAGTTGATCTCAATGAGTCAAAGATAATTAATGTGACTTGATTGTAAAGAAGTGCAGGTCTAGGAGATGAACCACAGGCTTTGTTAAGGTTTAACTACATATCTGTGGATGAACTCTACAGATAGAGCCTAAATAAATGCTTTCAGTGGTGATACAGGACTTTATTTCCCTAATAATAAAACATGAAGATCTCCCAGCAACCTTCAGTCAAATTACCCAGATCTCCACACTCCTGTTGCTGTCAGCAGCACTTTCAAGCTAATTAGAAGGAAAAGGCTCTCTGTTGTTTGAGTTATTAGATATCTTACTGTAATATTGTCATGGCAGGAGGCGGGAGCCTTACTGCAGATAGATCTTGTTTATGGGACTGTTGCAGGGAGCAGTGTCACAGCTGCAGCAGAAACATGACAAAGAAGAGAAGGAGCTCGATCCTGTTTCTAAGGCCTGAGGATATTTGCTCCTCCACTAATAGCAGTTCATCCTCTAATGACCAGGCTCCAAACAGAGCACAGTAACACAATGAACATTAATCAATCTATGAAGAAGGAAGAAAATAAAAAAGACATGTATTCAGTGTTTAACATACCTAATCACTGAAAATTAGCATATTGATTATAAGGTGAGTTTTCTTCTTTGAGTGAATCGACCTGTAAAGATGATTAAGGCGTCATGTACCATCAAGTCTCTGCAGCAACTGTCATGAAGCATGTGTGATAATGTGCAAGGTAAGTGTATAGTGCACGAATGAAAGTGTGACCTTGTCTGTGTTATAATCAAACACATACTGTTTCACTCGCAGCTGTCACACCGCTCAACTCTGCACCGGCTCGCTGCTGCTAAAGTCCATGGACATGAAATTCTGTCACGTCACTTTAGTCTCAGGTTCAAATGATAATGAAGAGTTGAAGTAAAAGGAAGTCAAGCAAGATGTGTACCATTTGTACCAGCTGTGATCTTTTTGTTTTACTCATTTCCTGGTAAAAAAGAAAAACAAAACTCTTCTGTCTGAAAATGTAAAGAGAAGTTTAAAACCAGTCACGAGCTGCTTGTGAATCATCGAGCATCTGAGACAAAGTTCATTACAGACAGAAGAGCTGAGCTCAAGTCCAGAGATGAATGACGAAGAGATACTGAGGCCACACACACACACACACACACACACACACACCATACTATAAACTACACAAGACACCACATATGATTTATCCTGCTGAAATAAAACCATAATATACAGAATCATTATATCATTATCATTATATATTATTTCCTTTTATATGGTAACAGATGTAAAGCGTCTATATAATAGTTATAAAAGTTCTCCTTGTAGTGTTATCACTAAAACTCTCCTCTCCTTGTTACATTCACTGTGATTCTCTGTGCTGATGAAGAGGAGGGGAGTCAGTGGCAGACACGAGTGGATCATTATCATATCAGAAAACATGGAATCAGGAGTCCAGCTAGAGTTCATAACCTCAGCAAGGCGTGAACTCCACCCTCATCATGTCTGTGGTATGAAGTGGAGTCTGTAATCAGCCACAGGATCACAATACACACTTCCTCTCTCTCTGAGGACAGAGTGCCACTTTACACTTGTGTAATTGTTCTAATTGAACCTCACCTGAGAGGAGTGACAAGCCTCTTCAAATGAAGAGCTCTCACTGTTAATTAAGGAGAAATTCACCCTGTGATTTTGTACACTGTTACTTACCTGAAATAGTTAGAACAACTCACTTCTTTTTTAGCAAATGACCGTCACAGGAGGAATAAAGAAAATATTACATATAGTTTTATAAGAAATGAGAAACACGGAGTTTAACATGAAAATATGATGAATAAAAAATAGATTTCATAAAGCTTTTATAAAGCATTTATAATACTGTACCACAAAGTTTAAACACAGATAAGATGATAAGTGGAGCATCTCACTGCTGAAACTACTTCAGTCACACAGAAGAATGGGAGGTGGGAGTTGTCAGTAAATGGAGGGGCTATTATGGCAGATTGTTGGGGGCTGCAGCCTGTTGCCTCTCCACCTGCTCTCTGTGCTGTTTTTACAGCCTCCTCACTTCTAATGGCAGTTTACAGAACGTTTACCCACAAGTGTCATAATTTGCTCTAACTACGACAATTATGCCATTTTATTTTTTTTAGACATACAGTATATTAAATGAGAACAACAGTATCTGTCATTATAACTTGTATTAGTTGTCGGAGAAAAGATGTGGCTGAATTGTCGCCTGACTTGGCCCTGAATTTCACCCTCAAAGAATAATGCATCTCCAATTTTTGTGTGTGTGTGTGTGTGTGTGTGTGTGTGTGTGTGTGTGTGTGTGTGTGTGTGTGTGTGTGTGTGTGTGTGTGTGTGTGTGTGTGTGTATTTACACATAAAGTAGGGCAAGTGTTTCACTCCTGACAAAAGCTTTGCACAAGCAGGTGAACAAAAGGCAGCGACAGGAAAATGGATTGTTGCAAGAATGATGTCAACAGTCCTGAAAAGGTGATTTTTTAAGGGTTAAGGTTTCACACAGGAGAGACTGCAAGTTTCTTATTTATTTGTATTTGTATTTTATGTAACCTTTAACTTGAAAAATATTGTTGAGAACTTTCATTTCAATGGAGAAGGGTCAATACACGTCTGTGTTAACAATTTGTCACCACTGGTTGGATGTACAGTGATAGAAGTCAAACCACACATTTCATTATTTGTTAAGACCAATTCATAAAACAATGGTATAAATCCATCTTCCATCTGCCTCATATATAACTATGCCGGAGTACGGTGGGGGAGGCGCTCGGGTCAGCCCTGATTTTTATTCACAGGGTGAGAGCTCTCTGCTTCTAATAATGGATAAACAAACAAGCGTGACGAGCCCAGTGTTTATCGCTTCATAATTTAATTACATTTTTGATGGCGAGCTCTGCAGGCGTAAGAATAACCAGGAGCTTTCACTGCTGTCAATGTCATGCACTGTTTGGTTTATTATGGTTCAGATACTGAAGTATAAAAACCTTTTTGGTTTCCATAACAACACCCTTATTTTTATTTTTGTTTTGGTGATTGAGAAATGTCAAATGTTGACAGGAGGAAATGTGAAGGGAATTCCTGAATCGTTCTTTAAACAGAATAAACACACGCAGGAGTTGATATGTAAATGAAGTCATTATGGAGAATTAGAAAGTAGGCCCTCAAAGCACGACAACAACAACAGGTATACAGCCTGAATTGCTTTTTATGTATGCAGCTGTGTTTGCATCGGTGTCGGTGTTGACCTTTGGGCTGTGAGTATGACTCGCGCTCTGTGGATGGACAATACTGAGCTGCTCTGGCGGACATGTTTCTGATAAACCTGCGGTCTCCCAAAGGCATTCATGACTTCATTTACATGATGGTGCTGCTACAGTGTGTATGTGAGCGTGCTGAGGTCACACCAGCGCAATATAGCATGTGATGGAAGTACGGTGGTGAGGGGTGAGGGGTGAGGGGTGAGGGGAAGGTGAACACCTCGAGGAATACAAATAGCATGTACACTTCTTGTTTCTCAGGTCTTAACTGAGAGGAGAACACTTCTGTTCAAAGTGTGTGAGCTTCTTGAATATCTCTAATTACAGTTGATTGTATCTTGTAGCTAATTGCTTGGCACATTATATTGTAGCTGTTTGATGCAAATGAATTTCTCTCCAATCATTCAACACATTAATAAATGTCCTGACTCGTTCCATGTGCATGATACTGACGCAGATATTCACAGACCTGTCATGTATCAGGTCACATGACCATTCATTGGCCCATGGATCCACATCTTCAGCCTCTGGAAAGTTGAGGGATGAGTCTGGTTGCTGGAAATTCATCCAGTGTTTGGAAAGATTCCCATAGACTCAATGTGAAAATGAATATTAAATGATCCCAGGAATTCAAAATAACTAAATATTAACTCTGTTGTGTTCTGGTTTATGAGGGGAAAATTTCAAACAGTTTTGGGCTCTCCAGTGTGTGTGTGTGTGTGTGTGTGTGTGTTTGTGTTTGATATTTTTGTAATTCACAGATAAAAATCCCGTGGATCAGTGTCGCTGGATGTTGGGAAGGGAAACAACGCATCATCTCCAGCCTTGTGCTGAAAAGCGTCAGAAACATCCGGTGCCTCCATCAACGGGAAGAAAACATAATGTATAACACACACAAGTCAAAACACACCATTCGATGTTCATTATGTTCCTTTCTCTAGAAGCATTCATTAGTTCATTTCATGGAGAACAGTTTGCATTCTAGTTGAAATGTTCACTCGCTGTTTCAGCTGCAAAGACTTGTGATGACATCCACTATAAATTACACAAAACATCATCAAGCAGTGAGTCAAAGTTCTTCCCGCTGAAGGTTCGTTGTCTTGAAATGAAACAAACCAACAATGTCATAAAACAAAATTATTAGCTGATATCCAGAATGAAATATAGTATTTGGCTGATGTTCCAGTAGCACCTGCTGTTTTTCTTCAATAGGCTGCATGTAATTTGCAGGTCTGTGTGTGAGTGAACACACATGTGATATACCTCATGTGCACATGCTGGGAGCCAGTGCCTGCGCTCTGCACTTCATATTTAACGCCACGGTGGAGGATCAGAGCTCCAGACTGGGTAACACCCACAAAGAGCGGGGGGCCTTTATGCATTTTCTTGATCCCTCATTCTCTTCCCATTTGCTTCCCCTCCTCCTGCCATGACAGCATGATTAACCATCAGACACACAATAGGGGCACATGTCCCCATAGCCACGACCAGCTCCCTCAGACCTGGACATCCTAATAAGGATTAGGAGAGAAGTTAACAATGAATGAAGAAGTCTTTCAGGAGCCGCTAATTCTATTCTGCTGTGTGTCACTTTTCATCCCGGGTTATTCATAACCTTGTGTTTGAACATAAGGTATAATCCTCTTAAATATCAAAGGTGGACAAATCATATTAATTCAGACATTGCTTCCCCAGGCCCAAGGGCACATTATGCACTCGCCATGGAACCCCCACCTCACCATCTGCTTTATTTTCTCACCTGCCTCTGACCGCACGTCCTCTGTCTCCTTTCTCACAATGTCCAATCAGATTCTTTTATTTAGTTTTCACTGTCAGGAAAATGAAAATATGAATATAAATGATATTTTATAATATTGTACAAAACTCTTATTTATAAATTAATTACTGAATTATATGTATGTATATATATGTGCTCATCCAAGTAAGAATGGAATGAATATATATATATATATATATATAAAATGAAGGAGAGACGCAGGTTTACGTCTTCAGTTTAAAAAGGAATTGTATTTGGAAACTGTAAACAACTGCTTACACATTTTTCCTGCCGTTCAACATTTCCGGCCTCACCCATGTTGACTTTTCGCACTAAGCAGACTCTCACAAATGAAACAGGGAGTTAGAAAGATGGTCAGAATCTGCTCTGAGATCAAGGAAAGTCACAGCATCAGCATCTCTGTCCTGCTGTTGTATCTGTCCGCTTGTGCAACAAAACTTCATTTCCACTTGCATTTTATCAACCTGCTGCTGCCCTCTGAAGGAGATAGCTCACACACTCTGACATGAATTAGCCCCAGATTGACTGATACTGCTTCACCCACAGGAATTCATGTACAAAGGAGTCACAGGCTTCACTCTTTTTTTTCTCTCCTCTTTCGTTTGGCACCACAGCCTCCAGTTGGTTTTCTGCCCGGACTCGTCCTTGTCACTCACCTGTCTGTGAGACATCAGGCTTTCCTTCAGTCTGACAGGCAGGTGCTACCAATGTCTGATGGAGTAATTTGCCACAAATGTACAAAACATGACTGATCAGAGAAATGTCACCCAGGAGAGCTCCATTTCCATTCATCACAAATACTGACAGATTGTCCCACTTCTCATTTTCCATCTTTCTACACTTGGCCCCTCGATGCACTCTGCAGGTTGATTTATCCTTCGCTTGATGTCAGAGATTACCGCCACTTAAGAAAACAACCTGAGCATTTCACAAAATGAGCAATCAGAAAGCAACCACTGTAGCAACACCGTCTCACGTCACTTCGTGTCCAGGTGTTTAGTGCAGTCTGTGCACAGTACAGCCCCTGTTAGAAATGTAAATGCTTTCTTCACATGTGATGTAATCATCTATGGTGTGAGATGGAGGGATACTGGTTTGACCAAAGTGTGCTGCATTGTCAGCCTTCTGGTAAACATGTCATCAATAGTACATGTTAGTATCTGTCAGAGATAATGTGTCTGCTACAGGTAGAAAATCCATAGACTTTTTCAGCTGTTAGCTCACGTTAGTCGTATCTGATCCTGGACCAGTCGTAGTCACAAATCTCAGAGCAGCTGCTAGTGTCTGAGGTGGATTCAGGGCCCAGACAGTCTCCTGCCTGATGCAAATCCCTGTGTGATATGATGCATTGCCTGTCAATGTACTTGCATCACCCAGAGAAGTTTGACTGTGGTTTACATCAATAGAATCACATCAGTTGTATTACTGAACGCCTTGTAACAAAGATGGATTTACATGAAGAATACGACTAATCATTTTGAATCATGTTAATGCTTCAGAGGATCACACTGTGCCAATCACGGATTATCTGGGTTCAAAAAGAGAGACTGAATGAATAGCAGTGGTTTGAGTTTTTTGGTTGCAGGCAGGCAGAGGTGTAACAAATCACAGGAGGTAAACAACAGATGTAGTCTAATCCCCCGGGTGAGAAACTGAATTAAGAATTATTTTAGGGGATTGATAGAAATTAAAATGGAAATCTTGTATCATACAAACTCCACCTGGGACAATAGGAGAGGTTTATACTTTGTGATAATCACAAGATACAGTGTCTATTTCAATATTAATTAATTTTACTGCGCCTCATTTATCTATTAATATTTTCTTCATCAACATCAAACTGTCTACTGACTGATCCTCTCCTGATATTATTATTATTGTTATTATTATTATTGTAATTATTATTATTATTATTATTATTATTAGTAGTAGTAGTAGTAGTAGTAGTAGGAACTAGCTAGCTAGGAAATATATTTATTTATTAATTCTATTTTTTCATAATAATATTTGGAATTATTTATTTATTTATTTGTTTGTTTGTTTGTTTGTTTAGTTATTTATTTTACACAGGAAATACCAAATGCAAATTTTGAAATTACAATTATAATGTAAAATATTTCCAAAACAGGAAAGCCCCAGGAAACGTATTGAGTCCGTAGGCTGCGTGTTTTAAAACGCTGTAGGTCCTGGTAGGTGCAGCGTTATCAAAGAGAGCACAGCAGGCCTCAGGTCTCCTTCAGAAACAGGAAGTTGAGCAGCCATGACGGCCTGATTTGCCTCCTCTCTATGTGAAGGGGCACAGGTTCTCGAAGACACAGAGGATAAAGAAGTAATCAATACAGAACACAACACTTGGGATCCAACACAAGCCCCTCAACCAGAAGCCATCTCCCAAAGTCTGCTGTGACCCTGAAATGACCACAGTCTGTTATTGTTCTCTCATCTCCATTGAGAGGATAAGACCCACACAACATTGATTGTGCCTCCACAAACTGGAGATAGCCATTGATTTTCCCTCCTCTTTTCAAAAAACAGGAAAGCTTTGTTCAACTGACAGATACGTCTTCCTTTTCTCCCATGGTCGGCATACACAAAAGCATTGTGGGTAAGCAGGGTGCAGTGATGTGTTTGATCACCTGCCTCATGCTTGAGCAGGAACAGAAAAAGGCTCCAGATCTACTGTTCTGTGCTCTGCTATCAGCCCTGCGATAATCACAGATTGGTTTATCTGCAGAACCTTCTCTCTCTCCAGGGTTTGATCTGATCTCTGACAGCTCCTGATGAGGGAGTTCGGTGTCATGGCTGCTTTGATCCCTCACTATCTCTAGAGAGAGGACCCATAGCTAAGGCCACTGAGAAGAGCTGAGCACAGGTCCTGTGATATTATCTGAGGTCAGATGTAAGGAATCGGTGAGTCTCACTCGTTCTACTGGTCTCTCTCTTTTGAATTCTCACACATACACCGTATCTCGCTGGAGCCGAGAGGTTGCAACTGATCGATTCCCTGCAAATAGCTCACTGACATGACAAATGTAACGTCTGCATTGATGAGGCTGTTTGGACTAAGAGTTGCTGTGGTAATGTGACAGTGATGGTGGTGTGGAGTAGAGTCACATTTGATCATATGACCAACAGAGATGGAAAATCAGTGTGACATGAGATCATGTTCATTATCATCTCAAGAAAATCATTTTGAATTTTCAACCCATGAAGTGAAAATTCACCCTCCTATAAATTATTTACAAATTAATTGGATGATCAGAAAAATGATTTTTCACAAAGATGAAAAGAGCTGGTTTTATTTGCTCACAGAAACATCATGTAGCAGTTCTCACTCTTTATTGTATATCAGTGTAATCATGTCATATTCCCCTGGTTCAACTGTCTGAAGTTAAATTGAAGCTGGTTGATTAGAACATACATTCATCCATTCATTAGCCAAACAGCTTATCCTTCAAAGGGGGGCTGGAGCCAATCCCAGCTGACATTGGGGCGAGGGGGTGGGGGGGGGTTGCAGACCGTGGACAGGTCGACTGTGTCTATCACAGGGCTAACATACAGAGACATACAACCATCCACACTCACAATCACACCTACGGGCAATTTAGAGTCAATTAACCTGCATGTCTTTGGACCCGGAGGGTTCAAACCCAAAGCCTTCTTGCTGTGAGGTGACAGCGCTAACCGACAATGCTAACCACTGAACCACCGTGCTGCCCTTACAATATATAGTATAAGAGTCATTACTTCAGTGCACAGTGACTGTTGTAGTTGATCTGAAAAATGAAAGTTAAGTTGACAAATGATATCTTGAAAATATCTTACAGGGTCAGTGAGGACATTTAGGATGTTCAGCTAATTAACAGACTGAGACAATGTTGTTCTGGAGAATGACCTGAAGCATAGTGAGTCAGCTTTTAAATATAAAGGTCACCTTTAAAAATATTAGTAATTATTCAATATGTAAAATATGTGTGTGTTTGTGTGTGTGTGTGTGTGTGTGTGTGTGTGTGTGTGTGTGTGTGTGTGTGTGTGTGTGTGTGTGTGTGTGTAGCAATAAGAGTGGCTGAGCTTTAGTTTGACATGTGTTTTGTTATGACCATGTGTCGTAGTCAAGAGTCAGGAAGCAGCTCAGAGCTGTGATCAGCTGCTCTGCTGTGTCAGTCCATTAGCACCCACCCTCCACCACCACCACCACCCACTGCCCTGCTGTCTTTGGCACTGTGACAGCTCCACAGGTGACCTAATGTAATATGATTAATATATTATGATGCTCATCATATTTACAAGGTGGATCTGATCATGTGATCATCTGTACCTGCTTCCTCACATCAGGACAGCTGATGTTCTCTGCTGTAAAGCTTAAAATATTACAGTGAACCTCTCTATCATGTGACTAATTAACTATTTTAGGAAAAGACTATTTTGTGGCCATAATGCTGTGTGCTGTGGAAAGCCTTGGGGCATGCTGGAAGAGAACAGATTAGCACATTAGCAGTGTAGCGGCTGAATGAAGACCTCTGGCTCTGCCTCAGGCCCTGCTGGCTATTAAAGCAACGTCTGCTCACTGATGTCAGCAGACAATCCAGCTCCTTTTGCCTGAAATACTAACACTGTAACATCAAACTATCCCACTCTGTGTCTTTGGGTTTTTTTGTATATATAATTTATTTATTCCCTCAGAGCACTGAAAATGGACGTGACATTGTTTCAGTCTACTGTCCACTGTCTCATCCCAGAGTTATAAGAGTTCACACAGAGCTCTCTCAGTCGCCCTCCTCTCTGCCCTCTGGGCCTTTATGCAGCCACAAATGAGAACCCACAAACACGCAGTGTCTTTTAAAGTGCTCCTCTTTCTCTCCAGGATATTGACCCTGCCGGTTAAGTTCTGGTTGGCTGTTCTCTGCAGAGATGTTAGGACTGTCAAAGGAAATATACGGTCCTTGTCGGGAACCCAGGTGTGCTGAGGCAAACTGTTAAATTTGGTCATTACTCTTGTAATAGTGCTTTTATGGTTTGTTCGCAGGGGTCATGTGTGTAACTGCCACAGCAGCTCTCTGTTGAAAGCTCTGCAGACAGACACGTAGGCATCAGTTGTCAGGAGGATCATATTAAAGCAGCTTCCTACGTCCTCAGACTAGGCTGACGCTGCCGCTCCCACAACTGACAGATTAGAGTTTTAAAAAGGTAAAAGAAAAAAGATCATTCTTTCCTTGGAAAAATAATAAACATACTCAATACACACCAAGGCTCCTTAGGCATGTTTTTGTGTGTGTGTGTGTGTGTGTGTGTGTGTGTGTGTGTGTGTATGTGTTCCACAGCAACATATGCACGTATGTTTTGATTTGTATGTGCTGGGCTGCTGGAGGCAGGACCAGGGGGAGGAGGCAGCAGTTGTAACGGTTTTTTGATGTAGATAAATGGCTTACAGATGGTCCACTCAATATATTCAAATGGGATATAAAAATAGGGGAGGGGCTATCAATACAGGGATGGTTCTAGTTGTGGCATCATGTGACTAGAATGCATTGATCAGTCTACCAACCAGACACAACTGAAGTGCCACATATTCAAATGTCAGGAAATGGGTTGTAAAACACTGGTCGGATCTAATGACAGTGATAACACAGGTGGAATAATACTGAACTTCAGCATTACGCTGTTTGATCTACATGTAAAGTTCAAGTGACAATGACATTAAAACAACGATAAACAAAAAGAACTTCATTCAGGCTGTAATTAGATACTTTGTGCTGACAGTTACAGTGTAAGAGATCAATACAAAAACCTTGAATATACAAACAAATACAAAACCATCAAATAACAAAGGATAATACGAGGATATCCACTTGTGAAAATAGCCTTAGGTGTTGGTATTACAACTCTGTAAGATCCAGCAGTCTGGACAGTTTATGAGTAAGGAGATAATCCTCTTCATCAGCATCACAGTCTGCAGGCGACATCCTCCAGGAATATCCTGTAACACATTCCAGACCAGAATGTTCGACCTGTCTAAATTGTATTTACCCACATTTCCCCTTTAACACTGGGCTAGAAAAGAAGACCAAATGCGATTATGCACGTGAGAATTAATCCGGAGATGAGCACAGGGTAATGTATGGTAATTATCCAACAGGACATTCTTACATAGCGATTAGCATATCAGGGAGGCCAGACAGGGATGGGAGGGTGGACTGAGAGGAAGAGAAGGACACAGCTGCTGATAAGGAGCCCAGTTTGTTTTTTCTGTTGATGAAAAATGTGGATAGTCTGGCTACAGGCATGTACCCACTCTGTTCCCCTCTATCTGACATGCACACACACACACTGCCTCAAGACTGCCCTCCTGTAAAAGCCTATAGGCTTGTTCAGGTTGGAGGACTTGTTGCAGCCTCAGATGTGAATAGACACACACACACACACACACACACACACACACACACACACACACACACACACACACACACACACACACACACACACGCAAACATACGCACACAGAATAAACATACTCAATACACACCAAGGCTCCTTAGGCATGTTTTTGTGTGTGTGTGTGTGTGTGTGTGTGTGTGTGTGTGTGTGTGTGTGTGTGTGTGTGTGCGCGTGTGTGTGTGTGTTTGTGTGTGTGTGTGTGTGTGTGTGTTCCTATGCACCACAGATTTTTATATTTTATGTGCATCTAATAAAAATAATTTAGACCAACAGGTTATTCAAAATAAACTTTTATCACGTTTAGTAAATCAATTAGCAATGCATGGATTCTCTTTTAATGGTGCAGTAAAGGTAACATGAAGGAAGGCAAAACTATACACAGTGACTTTAGTGCAAAGAAGAGACGACGGTGATTTCACTAATGACTATGTGATGCTTTGACTGAGTGACTGATGATTTGATTAAAGGCCTTAAAGGATCGTTCATCCGTCACTGTGATCTTACACCTGAAAATGTCATTTCAGCTGTATTTGTTGTTAGCTGCTCTGTGAGCTAACGCATACTGAGGCGGAGGATGTGAAGTAAAATGTCAACATGTTTGATTTTATTGCTGATGTCAAAGTGAGTTGTTCTTTGAAAATCATATTGTATGTCTTGTTGTTTCTCCACAGCATCAGTATCTGTATTTATGATTTTTTACTATCAATACAAACAAGTTCTAAGCTGTATTATCTTTTGTTTTTTTGTTCAGTTTTTTTTTTCTCTGCCCTGCAACCTCATTGCACAACGTGACCATGAGCCACTGTATCAATTCTGGGTTTGGTATTTAGGTGTAATCAGCCATGTAGGACACCAGCTTGCCAAGAAGCCGGAGCCTTTGTGAGACGCCCATCTGTTTAGTGCATTGGGACGAGCCCAGTCCCAAAGAGCTGCTGGAATGAAAGGGGTGAGAATGAGAAGGCCCAGTTGAAAAGACAAGGGTGGGCGGCAGCATCAGGACACAGTCTGTCTGCGGCACTCCTGCAGTCCACTCTTATTCTAATGCAGCATCTACGTCTTCCCCTGCGTGCATACGACTCAGAGATCAGAGGCTGACAGATGCACCATGGGAAGCAGACTGGGATGTCTGACACATGTCCATCCTTTCATCCATGCAGTCTGCCCCCCCCCCCCCTAAGCTGTTTGGCTAATATTTTCGTATTGACTCGCCAGTGTACATACTAAGCAGCTTTGGTGACCTCTTAGCGGGACATATCTGTGGAAGTGCAGATCGATTCATACAGTGGGGCTCCGTGTTGTCAGTCTTCAGTGGATGGGCTGGGCAGAGTGGGAGCAGGTGATAAACTGCTACAGGCTCGTCAAACCATTTCAGTAAGAGTCGTGACCCTACTGCAGCAGGGCTGATTATCCCTCAGCCAGGGCTGCTGGGTCTGAGGGCCTCAAGCCTCCTCACTCCAGCCTGAAACATATCACCCCTGCCTGAGATCCCAGCAGCCACCGAGGAGATGATGATAATCAGACAGCAAACACAAAAACATTGTATTTTTTATTTGTCTTCTGCATTAAAACTATGTTTAAAAATGAGTTTAATTTCTTCTAATGCATTCTCCTCTTGTTATTATCAGTATTATTATCATTATAACACATATGCTACTATAAATCAGTAGTGTCAGAAAGATAAATCGATGAACAGTGGCTGATGCCTGCTCTTTAAATTTACAACTTTTACTCTGAATTCTAGTTTTGAAAGGGGATTGAAATATAAATATAATTTATTGAAATATATATACTGCTATAGATTGGTAATTTCACAGTGTTATAAATGTATCATAATTCATGTATCATAGACCTTTAGTAAAAAAGCTAAAGCCAGAGATGTGCGGCAGGTGACCTGCTTGTGAGAGACTTGGCATGTGTTGCGTTGAAAACAGCCCTTTTCCTTGGGTGGAAGGACCATATGCCCCCAAGCTCCAGCAACCCCCCATCCCCTGTCCCTCCACTTCCCCCCAAACATACACACAAGCACGCTCCTTTCTATCAACACAGCCGGCGCCCCCACCCCCGGCCACTCCTGATAACTGACAGCAGCTGCATTGATGAGCACAATGCGTGGGCTGCGGCAGCTCAGCTGGGCTCACTCCCCACTTGACACTGGGTTGACCTCTGGCATGTGAGTCGTCCTCCCCAAAGGCTGCTCTGCCTGTAGCCTGACACACTGTCTCTCTATCTGCAGTCCACACACTCATCACTCCCGGGCAGGACACACACCCAACAATGGAGCATCCTCAGGTCAGCCCGGTCAATTAAATTCAACTTGAGGATAAATGATCAGGAAATCATGGACAGGAAACGACACACTTCTCTGCACAGCTGAGAATTCAGAAATATTCACAACAAAATCAACATTTGCTTGTTGACTCATAGATAGTCTTGAGACACACACACACACACACACACACACACACACACTCATACACAGTGTGTGTGCACAGGCAGCATCAGTGGTGGATCCAGTATGGATGAGCATGATAGGCTTGTAATAGCTCTCCTCCCTGAGGGAGTGATGACACCAAGGAAACTAAAGAGAAGTTGATGCTGTGACAGAGTGGGGGGGGGGTTTGGGCTCCCCTTTGCCATTCAGCTCCTTTACAACTTTACAAAATAGCCTTTTAATTTGCTGCAGCATCTGGGGTGTCTGAATTGTGCCCACATCAATCACCATCATCACCGGGGCTGGGGGCCCTCCGTCCCTTGGGGGCCTCTCACTGAACGACCCCTCAGGCAGATCACTCTCTCCTCCCTCCTGTGGGGTAGGTTTCCCTCTCCTCTTCCTCACTCATGCAGACAATGTGACACTGCTTGAACTCCACCACTCGCTGCTATCATTTCACCAGCTCTGGATAATCAGGTGTGGTGCATGAAATGAGCGTCTCCCCGCTGCAGCGCGGCTCTGACTAATCCACAACAGTTTCTGATGATGTTCAGCAGGACTGAATTCTCTCTTTTCACAATCGCTGTTTGATTATACACACGGGAGTTTTTACATTAACTTAATATGGCCCGCTCTCTCTGGGAGGTTCTAGGATAATTTCACACTGAGCTGTTCCATCTCCACTCCCTCTGTGCCCCTCTGACAGGGCAAGAGCAAACCATCAGTAATGTCAGTCCATAGGTGTTGGACTGATGAAGCTGCACATCTGCATGAGACCACATCCCTGATGTGACATTTTGTTTCCTAGTGTCAGATGGGAGGTAATTAAATGTGATGGGAAGAATCTGACAGTCCCTCTGAATTCTTCTGTGCTACCTGCATTACGCTCGTTGAGTCAGGCACACACTGTCCAAACACTGTAGCTGTTCTGAACATGTCCCACTGAGCTGCTCCACGTCTCAGACGGGTGAAGACGCTACAGGTGGAAACTGCTTTAACACTGCTTACAGATGTTTGTGTTTTTACCACATACCATGTTACAATCTGACCATTGAACTACAAACTAAAGCAGAGTAATACATAAATCCTACCATTATGAAGTTATTGTTACAAATGACTGTGTTCAAAATTTCAGTGTGAACCGTTGGGCAGAAGATGCATCACCTCTGATCAGACTGAGATTTGTCAATACACACAGTTATTGTGCTTAAATTCGGCTTTGTTGGCTCATTATCAGTTTTAAACTAGACTTACATCGAATACATGTATTATGTATAATTATTATAATTATAATTATAATTAGAAGAAGCTATTTGAAAAGTTCTACTTGAACTGAGCGCTGCAGACGCTCAGTGAGGAGAAGCGAGGTCAACACAGGTCACATGTGTTCTACCAAACGGTTAAAGGAAGTCAAACTGGGAGCAAACTGCGTCTTTAATTTGAAATAAGAGAGATAATAATGAAGCTTCATGACTGATTGTTTGCCAAGTATAATCCTCCTCCTGGTCTCAAGGCAGTTATTACTACTATCACTGGCGTTATGTGAGGTTCTGATTGGACGGTGAGACCCTGTGTTTTGCAGCAGGGAGCTCTTTGAGCTGCCACATTAATCATTAATCATGTCAGATTGTGTGTTGAGGTGTTTTTGTGCCATCTATAACTTTCCCTTTCCACCGCTGCCTAATCAGTTTTAATTGACTTTAATTAGCATCAAGTAATTAATTTTGTTTTCCACAAATTATTTGTATGAATATTCCCCAGTGGGTGGCCTTGCTCATCTCGTTAGGGCCAATTAGCTGCAATTAACAAATACTAATGACATGCTTTTTTCATTCCAAAACAAACAGTGTGGCTCCTGCCAGATTCCAGTGCTGCACTGAGACCTCTTGTGTGTTGGAGTGGTGCTGGGGGCCAGCGCACTGGGCCAGGCTCTAATCAACACCTCTCATGGAGAAACACAAACCCAGAAGGAGACACTTATCCACACAATTCACACTTAGTGCACCACAGAGATAATTACTTTCCCCTCTGGTCTTCTCAGTGTCACCCACTGTTACGTTTAGACGCCTGAGACCAGATTTAAGAAACTGAGAGGATGTACGAGACGTCTTCAGCATTCACTCTAATTGTGTCTGAGAGCATCACATTTATACATTGTCATTGTTCATAGTTCACATGAAGAGAAGCTCTGACAGCTGGATGTGACTGATGGGACACAAAAAACTAAAAGAAGCTTCAATCATTCACTGGAAGGTTTCTGCTCATGATTTCATGTCGTTTAATTCATTTTAAAAAGCATGAGTGTTGAGGTGTTGTCCATGGAGCATGATGGAAGAATCCTGTCCAGCACAGAAAGCAGACCCGCTATGAGCCCACTGCTAATATGAGCTGTATCCAATAAAATGAGTTTGTATACTGGTAAATGCTATTTTGTAATAAAAACCATGTAATGTCATAAATTTGAGGGAAAGATGTTCCTGTTCATGAGGTGAATTAATTGTGGTTATTTCTCTGACACATTAAATAACAAGTTTCTGAGGTTTAGGAAAATATTTAGGACATAGGAAGTTCAATGAGTCAATAACCCCTTATCCTCCCTCCATATTTTGCTCATTTGATCGTTTATTATATTGATTTTTTTTATTGTTAACCGTAATGTTTTTTTTTTTATAAATACAGAACAGAGAGATTTGTTTTTGATTTGAAATAACATCGTGGTCAAATGAGGTTGCGCGTGCTGGGTGAAGATGTTAGTTTTGATTCTTTTTAAGCTGATAAAAAACACAAAGAAAAAATCAAATCTCCTCCACTGAAGTTTAATTCAATGGAGCTTAGAGTTTCCCGGGTGTTGTATCAGGGACAGACAGAGCTGGGAGCCAGTGTGGGAAACGCGCTATCTCCGTCCCCAGTGCACCAACACGGAGCGATAACATCTAGAAGAAACAGCCAATCAGCGGAGATTATAACCATCAGTGATCCTGGTCCTTTAGGACGGGATGAAGAATAATACTGAAGCACAACATAAATAATAAAAGCCTTGTGTTCATCTGTCCTCTTCATACTGATGATGATTTATCATCTGCACTGATGCGGTCCACAGGAATACTGGATTTATTTACATGATGTCATCACTGACCCTCGGTCAGTTCACTGATGATTCCACTAAGAAGTTATTATTATAATGAGAATGTTGGTTGTTATTTTAAACACAGTTTGTGAGAATAAAGTTGGCAAGGTTTGGAAGAAACCTTCTGATATCTTGAGCCTTTTATTTCAATTTTATAAAATTAATTGAAAAAAATTATTTCTTATTGGTTGAGATATCTCTTTTGAATAAGTCGTTTTTGGAAAAGGAAAAACAAATTCTTCTGAATCAAAAGTTTAGACGTTGTAAAATACAGATTATGAGTCCAATTTAATTTTGCATCATGACACTAATTTACTACTAAATATTTTTATTTTTATTTTATCTTATTTTATTTTACATAATAGCCTTCATGCAGTGAGTGAAAGGAACCGTGGTCTTATAGGTTTTTCCTTAATCTGACGTCACAGCTTTCTTCACATGCAATAGGCTGAGCTTTAAGAGGTGCGCTCATTTCCAACGTTTCCCTCAGACTGAGCTCAGAGAGCTGAGCGGACTCATGGCAGGGCTGTTAGACACCACTCAGGATATACTGAACAACACTGAGTTGTAATCTCACGGGTAGCTACCTCACCTTTAAACCTCGAATCGTCTTGATGGCCTCTGATCTCCAGTCGTTTTCATCCTGTTTCAGAAATGCTGCCTGACACTTTCTCTCCACAGCTGAGCTTTTGTGTGGAGCTGTTGTCCACATGTGGATTGTTGTCCCGTGTAACAGAAGAGCTGCGTGTGACCTCACGGACGGTGATGTAATTACTGACATTAGTTTGGATACAGTGGATTTCCTGGATCATACCCAAGCAAGTGAAGACGGACACGTTGGAGAGAGACGCAGAGCGTGGGCAGGGAGACTCCAGACGATGCTGCAGTGTGCCAGCTGCGAGAAGCCTATTCTGGATAGGTTCTTGCTCAAAGTTCTGGACAGACCGTGGCACATCAAATGCGTCCAGTGCTGCGAGTGCAAATGCAGTTTGACAGAGAAGTGTTTTTCACGGGAGGGGAGGCTCTATTGTAAGAATGACTTCTTTAGGTAAGAACCCGAGGCGCCCACCGTTTAGTATTTATATTTTATTAACAGAAGAAAATGCAACTGTACCAAAATTATATTTTTATTGTCAATAAAAAAAGAATCGTTCCCTGACGCTGGATCCTCAAACACTGATGGAGCTTTACTCCGCTCGCTGACACATCTGAGGCCTTGTGACTCTTTTTATTTTTCGTCTAGAAACACAAAAAGAAAAAAATGTGAAAATACATTATTTCCATTCATAAAGACACTAATGTACATTACATTATTTTATCACGTTCTATGCATTTACATTTGACTTAATATAATTGTAATTTGATATGTGAGATGAGCTGCACAGTTAACAACAGTTCCCGGTGTCTTTGTGGGCCATTAGTCTGAGGCGAACTGAAGTCAGTGATGACTAGTCTTTTTGTTTAGAATTATAAAACCATCAGAAATTAACTTTGCTAACAACAAGTGTAAAACAGTAACATTACATGATGTAACACCTACAGTGAAACTTCCCTCTGACTGTTGCTCTGCCTCTTGAACAGGAGATTTGGGACCAAGTGTGGCGGCTGCGCTCAGGGGATTTTACCCAGTGATCTGGTCCGCAGAGCCAAGAGTAAAGTGTTTCACCTGAACTGTTTCACCTGTGTGATGTGTAACAAGCAGCTGTCCACGGGAGAGGAGCTGTACATCCTGGACGAGTTCAAGTTTGTCTGTAAAGACGATTATCAAAACAACAACGGCAAAGACACGATCCTCCTCTCGGGTGATTATCAGCCATCACTGCAGTCTTTATATGTTTTTTTTTTCTTAAAAAAAGGTTATTTTTCTAAATCAAACTATTGATAAATGACATGTAAAGTGGGCATTGTTTTATTTTATTTTATTTTATTTTATTTTATTTTATTCTATTTTTATTTCTAATTCTAATTTTATTTTTATTTCTATTTTTATTTTTATTTTTATTTTTATTTTTATTTTTATTTTATTTTATTATCTTCAGTGACAGTATTCCTGACATAAATGTGCTTCTGTGTTGATGAGTTACATTAAAACGTCTGAGTGGTTCAGACTGACTCCTATAATTACTAATACACAGCGCGTGCTATTGTCACGACAGTCACGACGTGCAGCGACCCAAGTCTGTCCCCGGACTCCCAGGACCCGCAGGACGACGGGAAGGACTCGGAGACGGGACATTTATCTGATAAAGACGTTTGCAACAATGAGAATGAGGAGCAGGGCGCCGTCGGGAAGCGGCGCGGGCCTCGGACCACGATAAAGGCCAAGCAGCTGGAGACCCTGAAAGCGGCTTTCGCGGCCACACCGAAACCCACCAGACACATCAGGGAGCAGCTGTCACGGGAGACCGGCCTCAACATGAGAGTCATCCAGGTAACAAGCGACAGAGAAAACGAGTGTATTTACTAGGACCCCTCTGCATCCATTATCGGACAGTCAGCTGCGACTAAACAGGAAACAATGACACAAACAAAACAACACACATACATATATGTGTGTGTTTATATATATATATTTTTATATGTATAATAAAGTCAGCAGCTGAAGTGAAGCACAGAACACCAGAAGAGGCTTTTATGGACACCAATAATCACCAGTGGCTTTCGGCGTTTTTAGACTCCACGTCTTTCAGCCACCCTGAGGGAATTCATCCTTAATGCTCTTTCTTACTTTTCAAATGGCTTTTTAAAGCAAACTGTTTTCCGCCTAATCTTTACTCCCCTCGCGCTCCTCCAGCTCTTAAAAGCAGGACTCACTCTGCACTGAGGTGCATGGACGTTTTTAAAAAGCTCCCTTACTAAAACCCACTCACGGACTAATTAATCATTTTCTACATCGAAATACTTTAAAAGTGAAGAGTGTTTCAGAGTGTGTTACACATCAGTTCATGTTCCCAAAATTAGCTTCAATATAACAAACTAAATCTTTTTCTAGTTCACCAGGATTTCTCACTTAGATATTATAAATTACAAACTTCAGTTTATTCTGTATAATATTCTATATTCTATTGTATAATATTTAAAGTGTCTGTTGTCATCAAATAGTCGGAAACAATTCAGTCTAAATATTCATGCAGCTCAGAAATGTTGCAGTGAAACTTGAATGGCGCTGGAGGACACCTGCTCGTCCTGTCTCACACCGGCCTGTCCTCTCTTTGTCCTGCAGGTGTGGTTCCAGAACCGCAGGTCTAAAGAGAGACGCATGAAGCAGCTGAGCGCGCTGAGCGCGCGAAGACACGTGTTCTTCCGCAGCCCGAGGAGGATGAGGGCGCTGGGGGAGAGGCTGGAACCAGGAGAGCTCGGACACTTCTCTTACTATGGAGGTGAGCTGCGTTCAGGGGATAAAGGATTGATGAGATTCTTCAGTCTGTTGATGGTGATTTGATGTTAGAGTGAAATGTGCATCTTCAGGTGTTTTCACCAGAATTAATGGAGTCTTCTTGTATTGAGGTGTTTTCTGTTTCTGTTGATTTGACTACATATTTTTAAAAAAAATTAAATTCTGTTCATGTTGTTTTTTTCTCTTTAAATGAAATTCAGACATAGACCTCACACTAATCCAGACTCTTTCATGAACACAGATTATCCTGGTGAATACTACAGCTCAGGAGGGAATTACGAGTATTTCCAAGGCCCACCATCGTCCCAGGCCCAGACTCCAGCAGACCTTGGCTTTGTGCCCTCCTCTGTCCCTGCTGGCACCCCATTAGGAGCCATAGACCCCCACCATCCGGGCCACCACTGTCCTGGAGACGTGCAGTGCTTCTCTGACACAGTGTCTCATCATCCCGTGGACTCGCCCAGTCCTGAGCCCAGTGGACCGGGCTCAATGCACAGCATCTCCAGTGAGCTGTGTGGCCCCAGCACACCCTACACCACTGTGTCCCTCAGTGACAATGGATACACCAACCAGCTGTCACAGCCGTCCTCCGAACTGAGCGAAGGCACGGTCTGGTAATCCATCTGAAACTGAACCACAAGGCACACTGGGATTTTGAAGGCAAATCAGTGCTTGTTATTTGTTTTTAAATGGACATTTATTTATTTATTTATTTATTAACTAATTTATTTATTTATCTATCTATCTATTTATTTGCTTGCATTTCTGTTAAGCTCTATTTAACGATTTATAAATCTCTATATTTGTATGTCAGTATAATTGTTTATTGATTAGCCTAATCAATAGATTGTGTTAAAAAGAAATCCGTGTGAATTTGACTCATTAATAGATTCATACTGCTGGGCCACACTGATCAAGCAATAAACAAACACATTTATAGGCTGCAGAAAGTGTTTTTTCTGCAACATTCAGTATTTGACATGAAATTTTAATGTGAAGATGTTTGACGGCATTTTCATCACATTTCAGTGTTTTACACACACACACACACAAACAGCCCCTCCCTCCACCCATGAGTTCACATGTAATAAAAGATTTTATCAGTCGATAACAGGTTATGATTGTGATGTTTAAGACGTTTGACCAAAAACCTCTCAGGACCGTGGAAGCATCGTTTTGGTCTGTTTTTATTTGCCAGTCCTTTAATTATTTGATTGTCAACACGTGTTTGCCTTCAAAAGGATATCTTTATAAATCTGAAAATTTTATATGTAACAGAAAATGATTTGACTTTAACATGACACGAGTCCAACCTTATATAGAGAATCATGGACACTTGTACAGAACAGTCAGTTGTTTACTCAAAGCTCCAGTATTCAGGGCTTCAAATGTCAGCTGTATAAAACCTCTTGGTTCACATTTAATGCAAACAGACCAAACTTTTATAGCTGTTTTCTTTATGTGGCTCACTGTGCTCGTTTGTATCATGTCCTCATTAAAAAAGAAAAAAAATACCAATAAACTGTTGCCAAATGAAAAGCACAGCATGAATCCTGCACCTTTAGTTGTGAGAAGCATCTATTTCTTAAGTGTTCACTTCTTAATTCTCTGAGGATGTTTCTGAGGTCAGTTCTCCAAACACCCAAGACTGAAAGAGTTTGTTTTTCTTTGTTCTTTATGTATCAAAATGTCAAATGATTTGACACTGATGGGCTCACATGCTGTCAGCAGCAGCAGCAGCAACATGTTTTCACCGAGATAATACAAGACTGTTTCAGTTTATGTTTAGACCATTCACTGTACAATAAAACACATATTCAACATTGTTATTTGTTAATGGTTTTGGGATGTGTATATATCCTGTAAATGTATATGGACAGTGATTTATGAAAGCATCCTCTGACAGAGTTCAATGATAATGTGAGGATCTCCTGCAGGACACACATATGTATTTGCAGAGCTGCTCTCTGTTCAACAGGGTTGAAGGTTTCATAAACACTTTGATCTCAAAGCTGAAAAAAACAGTGTCAGCAACTTCAAATGGCAAAACTCAGAAATATACAGAGACATGTTTATAATCAAACACACCTACATAACTGCATCACAATGATTGTGAACAACGACCGCCATGTACAATGATTTGAGATTATTTTCTCTGCTGTAGATTATTATTATAGATTATTAAAACACACCAGTAAATATCTGCTTCACTTTCATCAGCTGTGAGCTGATGATCGACAGCAGCTTGTCAGTGGTTGAAGTTCATCTTCCTTTATTCATGGAGTTTCACAGAAAACATTTGATCATTTATCATTTTTATCATTATCCCTGTATTTTTGTGTCCATGAGAAAATGCTGGCTTACACACACACACACACACACACACACACACACACACACACACACACACACACAGACACACTGAAACAATTAACAGTTGATTGATTACTTGATCAACAGAAAATGAATCATCAAATATTTTGCCATCTGATTGATCGTTGAACATTGAGGCTTTTTCTGACAATAATATCAAACATTCTTTGGTTCTGTAGCTTTTCACATGTGAAGTTGTTGTTTTTATATCATGATAAACTAAATATAAAAAACAACTCATTTGAAGAAATCACCTTGGGCTTTAGGAAACTGTGATGTTTTATGGCCGTTTATTGATCAAATAGTTGATTGATTAATAGAGAAAATAATCAACATATTGATACATAAGATTAGTCCTAATGAAAATAATCAGTAATTGCAGCTCTAAACAAACCTAATGGTGGGGCTCTGATTACATACCATTATAACAACAACTTGTTGTTGTTGGATTTAGTGGATTGTGATTGGCTGTCTCACTGAAGAGACCTGAGAATTTCATACCTGAGAATCTCCATCATCGGTTGCTGTCATGTTATTCTTGTATGGACGAAGTGAAACTCTTCAGATCTTTCACTCGACACAACCGACAGACAACATCACACTTTTTTTCAATGATGCTAAATTTCTGCAACATTAAGTATTTTCTGTTGTTACAGTCTGATGAATGAGCCTTTTCTCCAGAACTCTACAGCTGTAAACATCTGGACGTGGAGCTGACTTGTCCTCTTTCTGCAGCAGCATCATCAGCTCGAGCTGCTTGTTACTGGCAGTGCTGGCTAATCTAGATGAGACATCTCTCCACCAATCAATAAACTTTTGCATCCAGGAGCAATTGATCGGCTTTCTTCGGATCACTTTGCAAATGTTTGTGAGCTGTTGAGTTTATAAAGTGTCTGATGTCTGCTCTGTACTGTGAGGAAGGAACACGCTGTGCTACGAAAAGCTTGGACCCAAAAGTCATTTGTACCATGTGGCTTGAAATTTCTTCCTGTTTCCTTCTTTTCTCATTGAAATTAATTCACAATAATTTTCTCCAAGAGCAAACAATAACACCCAAATTCTATTAGCACAAGAGACGTTTCAGAGACAGCTGTATAAAGTTGTGTAAACTCATCAATGCACATAATTTACTGTATGAGTGTGTGTGTGTTTATTCATTCAAATAGTTTTGGTCTTTTGGAGAATCGTCCACCCACTGGGTGTCTTCTTGATTATTGAGGAGCACGGCTGCAGGGACTCAAATAACCTGCTTGTCTGAGATGACAGTCACATGTTAAGGCGTCTCTGGTAGTGGAAGAGAAGCAACTGATGACAGAGTGAATATATTTTATAGTCAGGGAAAGGTGAGAGGAGCAACAGGACAAACACTGAGTATCAAACCACTGAGGGGCAAATCACATGTGTTTGGGGGAGGAGCAGGGCAGACAGGGGCAGAAACTATAATGGTTGAGACACATTTCAGTGAAGACAACATGCTCCACAGTTCCTGTAAGACGCCACATACTGACACACATTAGACCTGACATTACAGGAAAAGACTCTCAGTCTCAAGCCCATTGATTCTTCCTGACGACTTCATCTCTATAATGACCAAGTCACATGAGTATTTATGGACAGAAGACAGCCCCAAAACAATGTTGATGGTCATTAAGAAACAGGTGTTATAATGCAACTATGATGATGACTAATGTGTTTTAATGGCCTTCAGACAGAACAGAGAACTGTGGCTCAGACTAAATTGATACAGAAACAAAACTTGTTTGTCAAATCGATCCATTGTTGGTTTTGGTCTTTTCATTTTTTAGATCAGACTTTTCCTTCACATAGTCAGACCCAGCTCTCTCTAAATAAAATCACTTTGTCCTGAGATAAGTTTGGAGTTCCTGTTTACAGTTCAGTCAGGTGAAAAGCCTGACCTCACCAGCAGGTGGTTGAAGATTATTTATACAAAAGAGGTTATTTCTGCTTCCACAGTTCTGTTTACTTTCTGTCACAGCCTGCTATGCCTCTGTCTCACTCTCCACTCTGCCACACCTCCTAATCACCTCCTAATCAGCCTCACTGTCCTCACCTGTTGCCCCCAGCTGCACTCCATCTCCAATCAGGCCAGTATATATGCATCTCCAGTTCACTCGCACTTTGCCAGATTGTTCTTAGTATCATGCAAGACTTTCCAGCGTTCATCTCCGGACTAACTTCCTTGTATCGGCTCTGCTCGTCCCTGACCATCCTGCCTCGTCTCTGCCCCGGTAAACGCCTCAGCCTTCTGTCCCCGTCCACAAGTTCTGCCTGCGCGCTTCCTGGTCCCCGTCTGCCTGTCCCTGTGGCTGTTTTTTTCCCATTACAGTACAATCTGGCCAGAAATGGACCCAGCGCACAATCCCACACCCCTGATACGCCTCGAGAGAATTGAGGGCGTTCTCCAGCAACACTAGGCCATGATGTCCGCTGCCACCTCGGAAGCTAGACAGGTGGCTGAGGCTAATGGACAGGCGCTAGCAGCGTTAGTAGGGCAAATGCAGCAACTAACGACCTTCCTGAGTCAGCCCGCTGCTCCCATGCCCTCACCAGCTCAAATGGCACCAGAACCAGCTCCAAGTTCCCCTTTGCCCAGAGATGCCGGGTGGGAACCCCAGAGCACTATGATGGAGACCCAGAGACTTGTGGCCCTTTCCTAACAAACTGTTCCTTGCTGTTCTCCCTTCAGCCCTGTACCTTTGCTACTGAGGAGGCGAGGGTGGCCTTCACTATCAATCACTTGACGGGCAGGGCTCGTATGTGGGGCACTGCTGAGTGGGAGAGACAATCTCCAGCCTGCGCTTCTTTCCAGTTGTTCGCCGGAGAGCTGTGCAAGGTGTTCGGCCTGTGGGCTTTCAGCTCAGAGACTGCACGGAGGCTTATGGGTATGCAGCAAGGAGACCGGACGGTGGCCGACTTCTCTATCAACTTCCGTACTAAGACCAGCCAGAGCAACTGGAATTCTGCAGCCCTCCATGAAGCCTTCCTCCACAACCTGGCTGACGACATTAAGGACGGGCTGGTTTCCCATGACATTCCTTCCACATTGGACGGGGTGATCAAGCTGGCCATCTGGATCGATCTCCATATCCAGGCCTGCAGACGAGAGAAGCATCAGGGGGTTCCTCTTTGCCCGCCGCCAGTTCGTTCCCAAGGGGGCTCCACCAATCCCTCATCCTCACCAGGGCAACAGAAGGGGGAGTCCGAGCCAATGCAGCCGGGCATTGGCTGCATGTACTGCGTGTAGGCAGGTCACTTTGTCTCCAAGTGCCCAATAAAAGCCATGGCTCACCAATAATGGGGGATACTGGCCCGGCTCCCGATCGGGCCCTCTACAGCCACCATTTGGGCACAGTCACGCACCAGACCATCCAGAGTCCCATGATCCTGTCCGAAAACCACCATGAGACCGTTCAGTTTCACATTCTGGACTCACATCGCCTGCCTCTCATCCTGGGTCAACCTTGGCTCCGTCGGCACAACCCCCACATTGGCTGGGAGACGGGGACCATCCGAGAGTGGGGCACCTCCTGTCACCTGTCCTGCCTGAAGCAAGCTTCCTTGCCGCTTTACACTCCCAGCTCCAGGGCCCCACCTGACATCTCCAGGGTGCCCCCGGAATACCACGACTTCCGCCAGGTGTTCAGCAAAGCCAAGGCAATGTCTCTGCCTCCGCATCGGCCCTATGACTGCGCCATTGATGTCCTGCCTGGCACATCACCACCCAAGGGTCGTCTGTACTCCCTGTCCACCCCTGAAAGGAAGGCCATGGAGACCCATGAATCTCTGGCTGCAGGCATCATCCTCCCCTCTTCATCTCCAGCCAGGGCGGGCTTCCTTTTTGTTGAGAAGAAAGATAAGACTCTGAGACCATGCATCGACTACCGGGGTTTGAACAACATCACCATAAAGAACCCTTTGCCTCTTATCTCGTCAGCTTTTGAACTGCTTCAGGGGTCCATCATTTTCATCAAGCTCGACCTTCGCAATGCCTACAATCTTGTTCGCGTCAGAGAGGGGGATGAGGGGAAGACAGCGTTTAACACTCCCACGGGGCATTACGAATATCTCGTAATGCTTTTCAGACTCACCAACACCCCTGCCGTCTTCCAAGCCCTGGTGAATGACGTGCTTAGGGACATGCTCAAACGCTTCATCTTCGTCTACCTCGGTTAACATCCTAATCTTCTCCAAGACCCGGGAGGAACATGTTCATCATGTCCAGTCAGTGCTCCAGCGTGTCCTTGAGTACTCCCTGTTTGTCAAAGGCAAGAAGTGTGAGTTCCATGCTTCATCCGTCTCCTTCCTGGGGTACCTCGTGGCACAAGGCAGTGTGCAAATGGAACCGGCAGATGGAACCAGCAAAGGTCTCCGCCGTCACCTCCTGGCCTATTCCTGACTCCTGTAAAAAACTGCAGTGCTTCCTGGGGTTCACCAATTTCTACCGCCGCTTCATCCATGACTACAGCTCTGTGGCCGCCCCTCTCACCGCCCACACCTCCTCCAAAGTGCCCTTCCAGTGGACTTCTGCTGCCGATGAGGCCTTCCAGACCCTCAAGTCCAGGTTCACCTCGGCGCCCATCGTCCAGATGCCTGATTCTGAGCGCCAGTTCATGGTGGAGGTGGACGCCTCCAATATAGGGGTGGGAGCCGTTCTGTCCCAGAGATCGGTCACCGACCAGAAGCTCCACCCCTGCGCCTTCTCTCTGTGCCTGTCACCGGCCGAGAGCAACTGCGACATTGGGAACAGAGAATTGTTGGCGGTGAAGATGGCTCTGGAGGAGTGGCAGCATTGCCTGGAGGGTGCCAAGGAACCCTTCCTGGTTTGGACCGACCACAAGAACTTGGAATACGTCCAAACAGCCAAGAGATTGAACTCCCGCCAGGCCCGCTGGTCCTTAGTCTTCACTCAGTTCACCTTCACCCTCTCCTACCATCCAGGGTCACGCAACGTCAAGCCTGACGCCCTGTCCCGGCAGTTCCAGAAGGGGAAGGATTATGCTGAGGGGTCTGCTACCATCCTTCCTTCTCCCTGTGTCATTGTCACCCTGACCTGGGATATAGAGGAGAGAGTGAAACTCGCCACCAAGGGTCAACCTGGTCCCAGCACCTGCCTGCCTAACTGCCTGTACGTCCCGCAAGCCCTGAGGTCGGAGGTGCTGCAATGGGCCCACACCTCCAAACTCTCCTGCCATCCGGGTTTCCAGTGAACTCAAGATGTCCTCCTCCAACGCTTCTGGTGGCCCACCCTGAAGGAGGACACCCACGATTTTGTCAAGGCCTGCTCTGTCTGCAACCAGCATAAACCCTCCCATTAGGCTCCGGCGGGACTCTTTCAGCCTCTCCCAGTCCCACATTGTCCATGGTCACACGTCTCCTTGGACTTTGTCACGGGTCATCCTCACTGTGGTCGACCGTTTCAGCAAAATGGCCCACTTTGTGCCCCTGCCCAAGTTGCTGTCAGCCAAAGAGACTGCCCAGCTGGTCCTGCTCCACATCTTCCACCTGCATGGTCTCCCTGTCAATGTGGTGTCTGACCGGGGGCCCCAGTTCTCCTCGGTTTTTTGGAGGGAGTTTTGCAGCCTAATGGGAGCCACTGCCAGTCTCTTCTCCAGGTTCCATCCCCAGTCTAACGGGCAGACTGAGAGGAAGAACCAGGAGATGGAGACAGCGTTATGCTGCATGGTCACCCGGAATCCGTCCTCCTGGTCACAGCAGTTCCTATGGGTGGAGTACGCCCACAACTTCCTCACCAGCTCCACTACGGGCCTCTCGCCCTTCTAGGGTGCCTACGGCTACCAGCCCCCGCTCTTCCTGGCCTTGGAGAAGGAGGTTTCCGAGGTCTGTCCAAGCCTTCATCCGCCGCTGTCGCCGAACCTGGGTCCTGGCACGTGTAACGGAGTTTAGTAGTAGTAGTAGAAGTAGAAAGTTTTATTTTACATTTTTCAGACGTGTGTGTGTGTTTGTGTGTGTGTGTGAGAGGAAAACCGGGACTGACTGTATTATTAATCCCTCTGCCAGGTACGCTTTGTGTGTTATTTTATGTTCATTTTGAAACTAATTGAACAGATCGACCTTGCTGTTCCCCTGACTTGTGTGTGTGAGAGGAAAACCGGGACTGACTGTATTATTAATCCCTCTGCCAGGCCAGCCAAGGTCTGAAATAAACGGCAAGTTGCCAACTGTGATGGTCGTCTTCGTCTCTTAAACTACACAATGCAAAGAGTACAAAGCCGCTACACACGCACTGCCCTCCAAAGCTCCTTGAGTCGCTACACTACTTCAGCCAACCAGTGACAATCTCCTGCTCCAGTCTACCAGGTTGGCCAGAAGGTGTGGCTCTCCACCCAGGACCTACCCCTCTGGGTGGAATCCAAGAAACTGGCTCCCAGGTTCATTGGCCCATTCCCCATCCAGAGGGTCATCAGTCTGACGGCGGTGAGACTGAGGCTTCCGCGCGCCATGCGTGTCCAAAGTGAAGTGGGTCCACGAAAGCCCTCTGTCGCCAGCAGCCCCGCCTCCTCTTCCTCCTCGCCTCATCGATGGGGGACAATTTTTTTTTTTCAGTTCTGCGCCTGGTCCATTCCCGTCGTCATGGAAGGGGGCTCCAGTACCTGGTCGATTAGGAGGGCTATGGCCTGGAGGAGAGGTCCTGGAACACGAGTTCTGCCTGTGTGCTTCCTGGTCCCCGTCTGCCTGTCCCTGTGGCTGTTTGGCGTTCTCCAGCTCCGACGTCGCAACGCGAGTGCTTCCCTGCTGGTTTCCCGATCCTTCGTCTGACTCCGGTTACCCGTCTGCCTGCTCCTTCCTGGTTCATCAGTCCCGCTGACTGCACACCTGGTTCCGATCCTCTTGCACCCTCGACCATGTCTCCAGCCTGCTCTAACGGTACCGTTGCCTTCCCACCAACTCGTCCCTGTGTGTGTGAGCCTCCCCAACCCGCTCCACTCACCGGCTCCGCAACACGGCATCTCCAGCCCCGGCCCCGGCCCCCTTCCTCTATCCCCAATACCCACCTGTGTGCAATATCTCTGCTGGTGCATTATTAAAAGTCATTACCAACTATTTGGTTGTGCTGCAATTGTTGTGCAACTTTCAAAGCTACATTGGTGTTAATAATATAATAATACATATAATAACACAACATTGGTATCTACTGCCTGCTAATACGTATACGGCATCTTGTTTATTTACTAAACTATATAAACCACATATGAACAACGACTGTTTTATTGCACAACTAAAGTTCCCACGACAATTTGAGTCTTGATTTCTGTCAGACCAAACAACACGAGGTACAACTGCACAAAGCTAATCGTTTATCACTGTGAAGTGAAAATGACAGAAGAGGGACTCAACTTCTCACAGAGAAGAAGAAGCAGAGATGGAACTGTATTCATCAATTACATCTTTATATTCTGTCATTATAAAACTTGGTCTGTTAACATTTCAAATTGTTCTTAATGTTGAAACGTCTCTTTTCCATATTTCAGAGAAGGACTCTCTCTCTGACTAGAACCTGTTTTCACTATTGCTGCTACTATCTAATTTAATAGTATTATAATATCTAATCTACTGTATCTGCACATTGTTTTTCTGTCGCTGTTGGTCAGTGTGATGAAGAGTCAATGTGATTTCACTCATTAAAATTCTTAGTCCTCACTTACCTGTCCACCTAGTTGTGTTAAAGGTGCATGGAAGTGTGATGGTACAGGAATGGGGATTAGATATATCACATACAGCAATATTACACATATTATTTAAACAACATCAAAGATAACGATGCAGAGCTACACAATAGAATTTTAAACAGGATATTAATATAAATATTAATGTTTTACACTTTGTCACATTCTCAGAGTCTATGAAGCGTCTTTGTTTAAATGTTCCTTCTCTGTTAGGAGATAATGTCATGCTGTTAATCAGCTTAATCCCTGTTTATCTGAACAAAATGCCTTGATTAAGAGAGAGATTTGCAAGTCAAACAGGAAGAGAGCAAATCAATTGAAATCTACCTGACAGTGATTATGGCGAGTGTTGGATAAACCATGTGCAATAAAGGTTATTTTTGCTGTGAGGAATGACGTGTGCACTTAGTTTTACTAAAAATAATTGAACTGTTTCCTTAAGTATTGTACGCAGAAATATTCTCTCTGAGGCTCAACCCACGTGTTTGTGGAGATCAGTATCCAGGAAATTCCAGGAAATATACAGTTTGGTCAAACAAATGAAGAGACAGTGTTAGGGTTAGGGTTACAGATGGACACACAGTGTAACAGCCTGACACTGGAGCTGGTTCACAGCTGGTTCACAGCTGGTTCGATCCCTGCAGCAGCTTCTCTTTGTTGTTCCTCTCAAAATGAAGCACTCTTCTCAGGTAGAGTCGCCACAAGGAGAAAAACACTGATGGAGTTTGCAGTTGAATAAAAAAAATGATCATGAGTTAAACAGTCCACACTGGAAAATACTTTATTGTAATTTGAGGTTGAACTCCTTCATAATCTCAGTGAAATCTAAATCTAATGAATCTAAATCTTGTTGGAACTCAGATTTGGTATTTGACATGTTCTGGCTGCTTTCTCCTTTTATTCACAGTCTGGCCCAATTCGCTAATTTGAGTCTTTCTTCACTCTTTGCTGGAGGCTTGGTAAGTCCACTTTCTGCATGAAAATCATTCACACATACAATTTTATAATCAATGCCCACAGTAATAGGATTCCTCTGGCCATGGGCAATTAATACAGTTTTTCCCTTTTTTTTTTTTTTTTTACTCCTTGCGCTGATCTCAAAGCTACGAGACATTGGCCTCTCCTCATTTACATATTTATTGCATTGGACTCAAATCTGGCGAGTGATTGATGTGGAGCCTGCCTCCTGAATTTTTAGCGGCCCATTATTATGAAAGGGGGGGGGGGGGGCTGCAGCATGTCTGTGTACTTTTGATTAAAGTTGAAGAGGACAGAATCATAAGAGTTCCCCACCTACTTTCTTCTCCTGCAGAGCTTAATCTGTGAGGCCAAGTGCTGCGGAGATTTCAGCATGTTATAGATATTGACACGTCGTTCTCGCACAAAAGCCGAGGCAGATATGCTTGTTAAGATTTTAATCTAGTTTCATTTGCTGTTAATTCTTAGTGAGTGTGATGAGTACACTGGAGTTATTCTAGGATCTACATGTACCTTGGCAAAGCTCTGTTTGTAATCCAGGAGACAGTGTCGGTCCACAGCTGGAATATAACAGCTGCCAGTTTTGATCATGATGACCTGATAAGTGATTATGATTCTAGCAGCATCACTCCCGATCCATGGAATCAACTATTTATGATCTTTCTTATGACAAAACATCAGTTTGCTTCAAATAACAAATGAAAAGGACCCAAAAAAACAACGACATGCAAAACAGAAATCTTCAGAAATATCACGTCCTATTTTGTCATGAAGAGATTTTCTGTCCTTGATTTGTTTTACACAAATATTCCTTCACATTTCACACTGAATTCCTCCAAATCACATGTGGTAATTTTAGTCAGAGCAACAAGACAAAGAAACGTCACGCTGAAGGCTGATGCTTCTCTTAAACATGCTCATCAGTCCTAAATGTTGGACACCGACGCTGTTTGATGACACTATGCTGTTATAGCACAGCGATTTCCCTAGTCGGTTGCCTTTGTCCTTCACAACCAGAGGACACTGGTCACGAATCCAGCCGATCCACAGGCTCCACGAGAAGCAGTAAACCAACAGTTCCAGAGGGAGTTGGCTTTAAACGCTCCACTGCTGTCCCTGTAATGCATGCATTTTAATGTGGGCCACTGCTGGACTGATGTTTGCATTCAGCTGAACTCTTTCAGTCAGCAACTCTGTGCAAGCCATAACTCACAGTGAGTACACTGTGTGTATGCAGCAGACTGTTTTCAGTGTAGTCTTGAAGTAATCAGTCAGTCAGTCACGATGCTACAACACACAGCCCTCCCTGCTAGTATGCTAACACTTACTAATTAGCAGTAAACACAGGTGCAGCTCAGGCAGTGAATGTTGTTCGTTTTCAGGTATGAAACTTTGACCTGATCGTGATGTAAGATTAAAGGTCAAAGTTATGATGGTTCATCCAGGGACCATGCTTCACATCAATCATCCAATGTTGTTGAGATGAATCCAAGAAAAAGACCATAACTGTCAATCTGGACCAAAGTGTTGGGCCAACGACTGACCTAACTCACACCAAAGACACAGTAACAGCTGACAGCGACTCCTTGCTGGCCGGACCGGCCCGCTCCTCCAGAATGCCATGTGGACCTGCTCCTATAATTTCCATGCCAGTCAATGACCTATAGTAATAACTGTGATGTATGACCAGAGATGTGACACCTTGGTTGCTGACCTTTCCCACAATCCCACACTGAGCAACCTTCCCCACCAGGCCCCACCTCTCCCCTTCCTCCACCAGCTCTATTTATGGGGCCTCCATCCTCCCTCGTCCCCCTCGTTCTTGCATCTTGTCGTTGGCTTGATGTACGTGGCTCGCCACACTCCAGTGGCTCTATGAATGTTAATGTGGGGACGGGGGGAGGGATGAGAGGGGAGGGAGGAGTGGCTGTGTGATGCAGGGAGCACATTCACCTGGTCTGCAATGCACAGCTACAAGGAGCTTTGTGTACATTATTATTCATAGTAGCTGAGCTATGTTTCCCTTGTGTTAATATCTGACACTAATTTACAGTGGAGTGCATGAGCAGCAGGATTAGGACAAATAGTGAGCTAGTTACTGTGCTCTCAGCTCCAGCATCATATTGATTTAGTCTTGGAGATGAACAACAGACGGCACAATGATGAGGAGCTCCACGGATCTCTTTGTTCAAACCATAAAAACAATGTTTTTGTTTGTGAAGATGAAAACATTTTGTGGGTGATGAGCTCGTAACGTCAGACCTCTGTCTTGTTCTGATGCCGTCTTTGTCTCCTGTCTGCAGCAGGTTTCTCTTCCTGTGATTTATCCCTCCTCTCTGGTGTTCGGTTAGTCCTCAGCAGTGTTTACCAAGCTCTGGCAGAATGGAAATGTGTGCATTATGTGGTGATAATCACAGGGTGCAGTAATCTTTGACCCTTGTGGCACATTTCAAACATGGATGGGAGATTAAGCCTCTCATGCAGCTGGCTGACAGGCTGCCTTCGTGCCCCTGGAGAGATTCACTGCCTGACTATAACTCAAATACAGATCCAAGATACAACACATTATTTACTTTCAGTTTCATCTATTGATGGAAATTGCTGTTCAGAATTTTGTTTTGCCCTTTAAAATTTAGGCCAATCAGACAGAATAAATCATGAAAGACTGACATACGTGGGAAATCTCACTCCATAAAACTATATGCAAACAAAGCCACCAGTTTGACATCAGTGTTTTACTGCCTGCCACAGGTTCAGCTCAGACCCTGGGTCTCAGTCTGGGAACATTTGATTAAACTGTATCACATTGTTCTGGGCACTGAATGAAAAGGAAACAGGCTGCTGTCAAATTCATGTGAAGTGGGATGCTAGTGATGCAAAGGTACTGGACATGTTGACTTATGGACTGTGTGTGTGTGTGTGTGTTTTTGTTAGTTTTGTTTTGTTCTTTTTTGAATCAAAAGTTTTCCTCTGATGCATAAATGTCTGTTTATCAACTCAACTACTTCATTCATGATGTACAAACTGCTGAATTATGAGCTTTCACAGTTCTGTAAATGTTTTATTAAATCAATTTCAATAAAGGAAATAATGAGCTGTTGAAGTTTTGACAGTTTTAATTATTCATGACTTAAATAAACACAAATAAAAGTACTGAATGAATAATGAATAAATAAACACATATAAATAAAATAAATGTTGGTGATATGAACGGTGCCAGTGAAGGGCTTTACCGTGCTTCTGCTTCCCAAAACATTACACTTTTAGAATACTACAAGTACACTTATACATATACACATATATCTTACGTTGAATGCAATAAAAATATATGTTGTAAAATGACACATAATACATTAATTACTTAAATTAAACTTCACCATTGTACAAGCTTTATTACATTTATGAAAAATATACTTCAGCCCACAAAATAGTGCACTTTGACTTCATGTACAACTTGAGTTATATTGCTGTTGTAATGAACTAATGTACTAGTGGTAGTCCACTAAAAATAGATTCACATCATTCGATAACTGGTAAATAAAAATAACTTTACTCACATATTCAACTCACTTTATATTCTTTTCATATACTGTAAATGTAAACTCCTTTTTTACTACACAGTATATTGAACAGTTCATCAGTTTTCTTTATTTGGAGAATAAATATATTTTGGAGGTGCTTAGTTATACGGCCACAGATGGTCTCATGTGAAAGGACAGGAATTCTATATGAAGTTTCCTTGAGGTGATGGAAGCAGCGTTATGACCCAGAGTTCATCAGTCTCTGTCCCAGACTCAACTCATCTGAAAAGTGTCTTTGTGCGACTGTGCTGCTCACACTTTACAGTATGGTAGAAGAGTGACGAGGCGAGCTGACAGGCGGAGATGAGATGAGCTCTTCAGAGTCTTCAGCCTGGAGAGGAGGAGGACAGCTGGGGCCTGGCACTCCCTCTGTGTCGCTCCACTCTTTGTCACGGCCAAAAGACTCTTGTTTTCAGGCAGTAATCAGACAGCCCTGGGGCTCTGTAAAGACCCTGTTCGCTTTTCATCTCAACTGTTGCATACACCCCACTAATTGGAATCCTGCAACTGGGTCACAGGCATTGTCTCTCAAGTGCTGTCAAGTCATTGAGACGCATGAATGTGGAATTCTGGTCGCCTCAGATGCATGATTGAGTCTCTCTACACCAGGACTGATGTTGTCCCTGTTTTTACATTAACATTTCTTGCTGTTCCTTCCTTCACTTTGACCACATTTCTGTTTCAGGCCAGCCGTCACAGGAACAAAGTAAATCCAACATCAGCTTGGTTTTATTGTCACATTTTAAGTATTTCTGTTGAGGCCAACGACTGTTTCAAGACTGTTGACGCGACTTAATTTTTATTATTATTATTATTGTTAATGTAAATCAGCACTGGCCCACACTGTAAACTAGAGAAAGGACAGTTATCAGTTTCCTGCAAGTTTCACCTACAAAACCTCTTCCCTCCACTTGAGTGGAGGAGTTGAGCAGCAACCTGAATCTGAGTTTGTCAGTGATTAAAAGAAGAATTAGCCGCCTAGCATGCCACCACAAATGAGCAAAACCCTCTGGGAGACCAGAGAGACCAAGCAAGGCACATTTCCAATTATACTGCCAAATGACTCATTTTCTTATTGGGCCTCCTATAATTGTGGTGGGTATTGGGTGCATGCAACTCAATTTGTCTTACATATTTGTTGGTAGGACAGTAATAGAGTTGACAGAGCCAAGGGGATGATATGAATGAGTGAGACAAAATAAAAAAAAAAAGGGATGAGATAGATCCCTCAATATTTGTTTGATCTGTTTCATCCTCCTTAAGACTGTTGAAGTTTAACAGCCAGGAAGAAAATGCCACTTTAATCATCTGTGGATTGAGGAATGGGAAGACTATCATTTTCGAGTAATCAGAAAATGTCTCCCCAGAGTAATAGTCTTTGCTCTGACTGCTGAAATTAATGAGGCTTCCATTGATGTGATTATCTGTCCTGAGGATCGTCAATATATGAAAAATAATTGACAAATTAAATTACAGAAAATTCTTGGAAACTTGAGTTTTTGTTAAAAACACTTTCTTAGTTTTTTTTCCATGTAACAAAAACAGAGATTTCAAAGTTTTTGCACAAGCAGATTCAAACTAAGTTGGGTAAGCTTTATTAAATTTGCAGACACATTTAGAGCTCATCACTGTAAATTCTTCCCCATTGTTGTACAGGAAACAACCAGTTACTTATAAAGCAACTGGACTACATGTCAACATAGGCACATCAAAGGCACAGCATTGACCATGAAGCCATTTCACATCGCTAACATATGACACAGTGACCTATAGGATTGCATTTAACATGATGGTGCCGTTTTGCTATGATTATGTTCGCTATTGTTAAAAAAAATCCTTTTATGATACAGTTGCCTGCTCATTGGTAACAAACTCAAAGTGGAGAATAAGTGATTCAAGCATTGTTTTCAAAAATGAATATTAAAAAATAAGTAACATTTCATATACACAAAGGTACAAACTTTAAATAGAACAGTTAATGTGGATTACAGTAAAATTAGACACGTCTGACATGTAACATACAGTAAGTCCAGTGAACAGTAGCCTTTGTTTATTCACAAATATTTAATCATTAAGTCATCCAACTGTTGTAAATTCAAAAATATTTCTTTAGTTAAAAAAAAGAAAAAAACCCTCATCATTTAATAACTGGTTTCAGAAGCAACACAATAGTTGTCAAAATAAAAGTAATAACCCAAGGCTGTTTAAACCATCATGCTATTATCCACTCTGTTTAGTTCAATTATCAATTCCCATTTAAACTATTATTAACTGTATTACTGTCTGTGTTACCTGTGTGTGTGTGTGTGTGTGTGTGTGTGTGTGTGAGGGAACAGTTTGCAGTAAAGTGCACGTAAAGCAGCATGTGTGTGCTGAGAGAGTGAGAACAGAAGGGACAGCTGTGGTTTTGTTGTGAGGCGAGCTGCCCGTTGCTCACTGCAGGGTAACTGTGAAACAGTCGGGGTCTAAAAGGGACCTTGTCCCTGCTCCCTGCTGGGCTGTCCTGTCCAAATCTGTTATAGTGTTCCCTGTCTTTGTTCAGTAACTAAGTGCTCCCCACTCAGGAGTTTAAAACCCCCTTTTCTTGCTAATGCCCCTCGCGATGTGTTGTCATTATGGAGCTGGTCAACAAAACGCTTGCAAATCTTAACAAGCATATGTCGCAAACCAAGGTGCATTTTAAAATGACAACGTTCTACATTTACTGTGCAAACTCCAGTTCAAAAGAATGGAGGTCACTGATTATCATGGAAACATCGTTTGAGCCAACTGTGTAAACATGTTATTATATATTAATCACTAGATATTTCTTTAGTCATCTTTCAATTGCACTTGAGTACAAATACATGGACTTATCTAAACACTAACACACACGTAAGACAATCTACAAAATGTTATAAATGATGTCAGTCATCTGAACTCTTGCTTAGTGAGAATCATTGCCAACGGTTCATCAGTAACCATCACGTCGGCTCCTCCACCCTCAGTCTCGAGCACAGGCTCCGGTCAGAGCAGGAAGGCTGAGCCAGGCTCCTTTGGCTGTGGTTCTGGCCTGGACTGTGATTCAGCCAGGGAGGAAGGGAGGGGGGAGAGGCCAGGCTCGCATTAGGAGGAGGCCGTCTCCATAGTGGACAGAATACGGACCACCTCGGTTCTCTGTGTGGGAGAGATGTGCTGGGTCATGTGCACGATGGAATCCATGGCCACCTCTGGATTGGCTTGAACGAGGCTGAAAACAAAGAGAAAACAACGTCAGTGTGACGCAGGGAAAAGCTGGACTTCACGTCTGTTTGTCAGCTGACAGACAGAGGTAAAGACTCTTCACCTGCGAATCTGCTTGAGGATGTGATCACGGCGGATGTACTTGATGTTCTCGTCGATGACGGACCGCGCGCCCTCCTCTTCAGCTAACTGCCTCTCCAGCCATCCCACCACCTCTTCGTTGTTGTCCCACAGATAGGCCTGAAAAATGCAGAGAGGGGGAGGAAGAGTCTCTGTGAGCCAGACTCTAGTATTTATGGATAAATTAAGACTAGGAATCAAACTTTTTCTTATGGTGTGTGTGAACAAATGTAACAATAAAAAACTAGGAAACAATGAAAACTTGCATTTTAAGTATTTCATAAAACAGATAATAAATAAATAAATAAATGTCAACAGAGGAGATGGACAGGCGTAAAGTGGAGATGATCTGTTGACTGGACCTGATAGGAAAATTAGTATTCATGAGGGCTGGCATCTCTGATCCCAAACAAAGCCAGGCTGGAGGGCTTAGCTAAGATTTGGGGGTGGAGGGGCTTAATGGGCTCTTGCCTTTTTTATGAACAGTCCTGCTTGAGGTCCACAAGAACATTTAATGCCCTTATTAATCATTTTTAATCTGTTTGCTTTTAATTAAGAAACAGTGTGTTACTCTCCTATCTGCACGTGCCAGGGCTGTGATTAATTGTGGCTTAAGACAGCCAGTCCTGATTGGGATAATATATTAGCTAACAAGAGGGCCACATCTTAGGAGATCTCCAGCGCAGGGCCGCTTCATGTCACCCCTGCTGCTGGTCCCCTGAGCCTGAACCGGGCCGCAACGAACCGTTTTTATGTATCTCTGTGCGGCGTTTGTTTTCATTAACTGCCGGTCATCAGTTCATCTTTGTTTAATCACAATGATTTAACGGGGAAGATTTCTTCTTCTTCTTCTTTAACTGGTGGATAAGAGACGGAGTGTGAGGATAAAGAAACAGCCTCTGATCATTCCTGGGGCTGAGAAAGTGTAAACTGAGAACAAGCACACATCAGATTTGAGTTCACAATGAGACATTTAATACTGGCCTAAGAGAACACAGTTATTAAGCCTCACTCAAGTACTCACCACAAACGACTGGGTATAATGATGAAAGGTTCACATTCAATCTCTCGGCTTAACAACATTTTATAATGTAAGATGTCTGGAATCATTTTATGGTCGTTTGACTTTGTGAAACTCTTCAGTGCAAACGGCCACTTCAGCTGTGCTGGAGAAGCTGCACTAACTGACTTCTGTTTGTCGACTGACGGGAGGTGAAACAGCAAAGTGTACTGTAGGTTTATAATAAATTATAAGAGCAATGATATTTCTAATTCTAATCCAAATCATCTGTGTGTGTTGCTTTAAACTCTGAAGTCCTCAAACCTTAAATTCACAGGCTGGTAAATTCGATCAGATACATGACTTTTACCTTGACAGCTCCCTCGGCCTCCACGAACCAGCGGCGCAGCATGGCCTGGATCTGGCCGTCCGTCAGCTCGCTGTTGGCCGCTTGGATCTTCCTCTTCACCGTGTCCTCCAGCAGCAGACGCCGCAGACGCCAGTAGAAGAACTGACGGGACGTTTGCCATTCCAGGACATCCTGAGGAAGACAAAAGACGAGAATGAAGAACTGCCATCGCCCATGTTTGAAATGTTATTAGATACATGTACATATATATGTACATGTATTTCATATTGCTAATTTAAGGTGGAATATGGATCATTTCCTTCCTGTGCCAACCCATACCTGGGATGTCACACTGAGGCAGAGCTCACTGAGGAAATAAACTGTACTAGCTGGAAGATGTGCTCTACATGTAGCTGTTTATTTTCTCACACACTCTCAGGTTCAAAAGCAACTCACACAAGATGAGAGACTCTGCTTTAAAATAAATACACTCAATGTAAAGGACTAATTCAACTTTGTGAAAGATGGAAGATGAATCTGTTCATTTTGTTGTGTATTTCTCAGTGGGTTTCTCTGCTGATGAACCGGAGATGAACGTACACATCAGTTAGTGCTGATCTGTAAGTCTCTCCAGTCCTTACTGTGTGTAAAAACTCCCTGACTGCCATCCATCCGTGAAACACCCTTCTGGTCATGTGAGGAAAGTGTGTGTGTGTGTGTGTGTGTGTGTGTGTGTGTGTGTGAGAGAAAGATGGGGCTAGGGAGGCACAGAATGAGATGGGGCCCGCCCGAGGCTGCTCTGTGGTTGCTAAGGTGATTGACCAGGGTCATCAGAAGATAATTATGAGGACGAATCTCACAGCCTGGTGAGACCAAACATTATTCACCAGGCAGGTGCAGCAGCAGCGAGACTGATACTCCCCTCTGGGCTTTTCAGGTGATTCACTTACTGCACATTCACACTGCAGAAATACATGCACAAGACAGCTTTAAAAAAGATTAAAAGAAGAGAGAGAAAGAAAAATAGTTCTCACTGTGATAACGCCCTTCTCTTGCATGCGACCTGGGGTGTCATGGAGGTCTGCAAACTGCACAGCCACCTGGTGGTAGATGGGCAGGAGAAACTCCTCCCGCTCCTTCAGCTTGGTCTCCAGCTCTTTACGATCAGGGGGGCTCAGCTCTGGAGTTCCTGTTGGGAGTTTCAAAATAATACAATAAAACATCATCGGTCATATATCTGCATGTTTAACTACAGGGAAAGAATATTTTTTTGGCGTTCCCTTATAATTCCATGTTCTACATGCAGCTGTGAGTTAACTCATTTAGCTTTTTGTTCTAGAGCACCCCCCCCAAACCCCTGGCTGCTGTCACTAAAGAATGATTTCTGTCGATTCCAATCTGTAAGCCCCCCCCCAGTAAACCTCCATTCCACCAGTTCGCCCAAAGCAGCGAGCCCCACATGGCATCGGACCACAGTTCCTCTGAGCCCCGAGTGAAATCAATAGCCTGCTCAGGAGTGACAGAGCGCTGGTGATTGATCTGAGCAGCCTGTGATTGACACATCTCCCTGGGGGTTGCAGTGAAGATGATACAATCAGCACCAAATAAAGAACAACAGTAAAAGCACACACATGCTCCCGCCTGATATATTGCTCCTTACTACATCAGACCTACAAGTGAGAACAAAGCTGAGGGGGACAAACACCCAGAAACACCTTTAATTAGAATTGAACTGGAAGACTCACCCAGTCGTTCAGCCAAGCCCGTGTAGACCGGATCGACTCTCCTCATGGTCTTCACCAGGTCCTTCCTCCTAAACTTGATCTCCACGGTTCCTTCAGGCTCCAACACTCCACCTCTGGAGACCACAATCATTCCACTGAACTGAGCTGCTTTGATAAAGACGATTCTTAATCTGTCCTTTTTTTTCTGTCCCACTCACCGGCTGTCCTTGTCTGCGTACATCTCCATGTGACGAGGGTTGATGGTGGGATCGATAACCACCCAGGAGCCTCCCCTCAGCTCAGCCTGCGGGGGAATATAAACCAGCACCGGCTGCTTGTATTCCCTAAGTCCATCCACAATGTAGGCCCCGAACTTCAACACCTGGTCGTACATGTCTAAGAAGGAAACATTCTCAAATGAGATGCTGAAAATAACCCAGATTGACTCATTGCTGTGGAAGCAGAAGTACCTTTCATTCCTCCAGAGAAGCCCCTCCAGTTGGCAAACACGATGAGAGGGAGGCCTTCTCGGTTCAGGTCCTTAATGGCCTGAGCGGTTTTGAAAGCAGAATCTGGGAACCACACCTGTCCCGCCTGCTGGATAATCTGGACATACACATCAGACAATCTGCATCAGTGTCTGTAAACGTCTGAATACCTGAGAGTTCAACCACCGGCCGAGCCCTTACCTTCGCCTCCGAGTCCAAATTGGCCGGATCAGCTGGGATTGACAGCTCCACTGACCTGGTTTCCACAGCAACCACTCCAGTTGGTATCCCACCCAGTCTGTGGAGAGAGGCCTTTCATCAGCACTGACATCCTCTCCATCTTATAATGGCAGGATAATGATCTATGTTGTAAACAGGGTCACAGGCGGGTCTCTTACCTGGCTCTGCCCACCACCACACTCTGAGCCCACGGCTGCATGATCTCCATGAAGGAGCCGTGGTCGAAGAATCCGTTCTGCCAGGCACCTTTTGGAGCTTTATATTCAGAGAGGAGTGAGAGCAGTGAGACAGAGAGTAGAGAGGTGAATCAGGAGAGAAGGTGGAGTTAATTACTGCCAAATGGAACTGAAACGAAAACAAGCTTTCTACTTTTTAAAGCTGCATGCAGCCCGAGGTTGTGTTTTTTTTTTAAACTTTGAATCTGTAATCTTGGCAGCAACCATGATGGATGACTGTATGAGGAGGCTTGCTCAGCTCTTTTACTGCCTGCACACCCTGAGAAACAAGCCCAGTCTATGAGGTTACCATTCAATTAAGCCTCGCCACTCATCACTACCAGAGACATTGACTGGCTTCCCACACGGTCCACCAATCTCCGTGCTGTCCCAGGCTGCTGTAATTACACTGATGTGGAACCTGCTCCGTCCTGACCTGCACTGTAAAACACGCCGCATCCATTGTGGTGCTAATCGTAATGTTACCTTCAGCTCTGTGATGTTAGGCTTCACTGTTTCTCTCCTGGTTTCTTAACAGCCTCTCTCTAGTAATGAGCTGTTTCAACATTTAACCCAGCGGATATCAGGCCGAAACAGAAAATCTCTACATTTTAAATATCACACAAGGAGAACAAATGGACTGTACAACTGCTGATGAAGCATTCTGTATGTAAATGATCAGCAGAGTAAATATAGTCTGTGTATAAATCATCATCATAGTTACATACAAACAATGTATTTTAGCACAACTCATGATATGATGCTGCTTCCCCATTGTTCATTTTTGGAATAAAGAAAGACTTGAATGTAAGGATGCAAATAACAGCTGTTTTCATTATCAATTAATATTAATTTTAATATTAATATTGATTAATATTAAACAAGTCAAACTGTCTAAAAAGTGAGAACCTGACGGCCATCGTTCTCAAAGCAAAAGTCCAAAACACAAAGATGTTTAATTCATATGAACATAAAAAGAGATTAAAGTGTTTGATAAGTGATAAAAAGATGAAAGAGTAGCCACTGACTCTGGCTGGGACGTCCTGCTAACATCCAGCGAGGGTCATACGGAGCCTTGGTTGGAACAAACTCCACTGATCGATCTATGGGATCCTTGGCACTGAGGATGGGCACTGGACTAAATTTACACTGAGGAAAGAACATTTTTTCATTAAAAAAAAACATGAAGGTGAGTTCACTTGAATGAATTCAGGATGCAGCTTCTTAGTCAAAACAACTGCTGGATTACCTTGGGCATGAAGGACAGCCACTGCAGAAGAGTGAAGACTCCCTCAAAGTCATCACACACAGTGCAGTGGGTCACGCCGTTGTTGTGCATGATCTGAATTCCACCGAGCTGGTTGTTTGATGTGTACACTTCTCTGCCTAGCACCTGGAGATGGACAAAGACAAAGGTGTGGATTTTACATAAAAAAGAACATTATAATATTAATAGTACTTTGATGAATATTTTCAACATTCAGCTCATTATAAAAAACAAGGCCTCCATGTTTCAAACACACAGAGTCACAAACAGCAGTAAACTGTTGCCGTGTTGGTCTTGAAACTTTCTTCAAAATGGGAGCAGCAGTTTTCTGCCCAGTTGAATCGTGGGAAGATTTTCCCTGTAAAAGCTTCCTCTCCCTGGCCTCCAACGGCGCCAACAGAGTTAATCTACTGTTCGTGTTGTGCAAACAGGTGTTGGCACCAGGTTTCTGCTGTGTGGAGCTGTGGATCAATGAGCTCGCATACAGACGCAAACATGTCAGGCAACAGCACAGACCCTGCATTACATTCCCCCACTGCGCTGTCAATACAGGTGATCAGCAGCCACACATCTCTCTATTGCAGCGGTCACAGGTGGGTGGCAGTACCTGCCGCTCTTCCTGGCTGTGAATTAACACTTAAATACTCACTTCATGCTCATGCAGCGGCCGCCTCTGTACTGGCTCACAGTCCCAGGCTTTATTCGTCGCTGGCTTCATTCTGAATACTCTGACATGGAAGGTGCAGAACAATGTCTGCCCTCAAAACTGACTCTGCACCAACCTGAAGCCATAAAAGCTCACACCCAGCCCACCCTATTTTCATAAGCAGCTTAGAACAGGTGGCAGGGCCCTGACATGGTTCCATAAAAATCAGAGAGGAGCTCAATCCTACCCTCCACTCTCACCTTTTCAGCCATCATTTACTTTCTTTATTACCATTACTGGTTATGTATCTGGCTACAAATCTAGGGCACTCTCCTAAAGCTGTCAGGAAAGCCTGCGGCCCCAAGAAACATTGCAATCACCTTGACATACACAAAACCCCGGCGCCCGCGGCCGTCGCCGGCTTCATTAAGATTCCACAGCAGAGAGAAGAGGATGGGACGTAGGAGGAGGAACAGAGGGAGATGACTGGGAGGATGAAAACGAAGGGCTAACTGGATGTAACAGCTCACTGGGGTATTTGTGCTAGTAGTTACTACCCAGTCCCCATGAAAATATAAGAGCTTTCCGGCAGCTAATGAAATGACGATCTCTGGGTGGCAGCCTCCTGCTCTCCATTAAGTTTCAGTTAATAGCCAGGAAACCACATGATAAACGAGCAGAGAAAAAAAAAACAGCCCACCTCTTCCCTGTGCTGCTGAAATCACTACGAATTTCATATACACACAGGAAACAGTCGACTGCAATACATCGCCTACACAATGTAGACACTTGTCACAGACCGTTACCACGAGTCGAATCGCACAAATACAGCTGAACAACAGGGCATCTAAAAACAATTGAGCCTCCACTGAATAGGTAAGTCATTATTGGGCCATTGACATGATTTGTCATGTTGCAATCCATCATGTAATTTGAAATGGAGTCATCTTAATTCACTGACAAGGACAGAGAATGGAAAGCAGGACAACAGGAGGTAGTGAAGCATGTAGACACACACACACACACACACACACACACACACACACACACACACACACACACACGCAAACTGCATTCAGAAAACAATTTACCTCAGCAAAACTTCATTTTGATTAAAAACAAATGATATGGGTGTCCTGCATTGCAGCCTCCGGCGTGTCACTCTATTTCTATGCAAATACAACTTCATGGTTTGCTTTCAATTATTCTGCTATGAGTGGCAGGCGGGTCTGTCGCTGGGATCGGAGAGGCAATCCTAGCAGAGGAGGTAGCGAGGCAGGAGGGGGCAGGAGGGGGCAGGAGGAGGCCTGATCGCCGAGTTGGAACAAGCAGTGAAATCATACTACACTTTTCTAATTTCTTCTCTTTGATACATAAACACACATTTCTTCCCTGTCATTTCAGATTTCACAAACTGGAGTTTGTGTTAATCTATAAAAAAACAAGACTGTACAGTACCAGCTGCAAAAAGTTTTACACACACACACACACACACACACCACACACACACACACACACACACACACACACACACACACACACACACACACACACACACACACACACACAGCTCCTTTCCAGATCTGTTTGCCCTTCGTCTCATATTAGCTGCAATATTTTAATAGCCAGCTAATGAATATTTATCGTGGATTCCTCATTAAAATGCAGACGCATCAATTGTGTGAATTTTGGGACAATTCATTTGGTGCTCAGTCAGTGTTACAGCAGCTGCACGGTGCACACAAACACAACAGCAATTTAAAACACTAGACATTTACAGATGATTTTACCTTGTTGAGTGCTCCAGCTCCAGTAAGAATAATGTGAGAGTTGTCCACCTGGATGGTTCGCTGTCCAAGCCGCACCAGATAGGCCCCAATTCCTATGGCTCGACATGTGACCTATGAGACAATCACATTTGATTCTACGTAACAGATGTCAGTCTTTGTACTCTAAAGATCAGACGTGTGAACAGCTCAAAGCTGAGGATGGGACTACATGTGTGTTTTTGTCCACATGTCGGCCCACTTCAGTCTCACCAGGTTCATGGTGATGATTTCCTCATAAGCCAGAGAGGATTCTCCAGCGATCATCCCAGACCCCTTCAGATTCTCCACACCCAGCCCTTCATCCTTCCCAATGATGTCAGTGATCTTGTACCTGCATGACAACACATACATTCACTCAGAGCCAGACATGACCCTCCAGCAGCTTTCCTGTCTGCGGTAACCTCTACTGCACTCTTTAATCTGCAGAGTCACGCACATTCACTGGTACTGGAGCAGCTGCAAGATTCATTTCTTCACCTACAAAGTTAAGTATCTTAATATGCAATAAAAGAAATGATGTACCTGGATTCTCCTTCATCCTCCACATGTTCACAATGCACAGAGTTCAGAGCTGAAACCTTTTTGTAATCCTGAGGTGTGAGGTAGAGATACTTGAAACCCTGCAGGAAAAAATCAACAGAAAAAAGAAAAGAAATCAGATACCATAATAAAGAAATACACAGACACATGAACCAAAGCCACCAGGTGGATGTCTGAAGTAATGACATCCACTATTGATTATAGCTAAAATAAAAGTATTGCGTTTTTGAAATATTGAGTTAGTGAATTTTAGGACACAACATTTAAAACTATTTATAACATTTTGTAGGGGAGCCCTTAATGACTGTGTTATGTGACTGAGCTCTGCTGGCTGACCTTGTAAGGGTCTGCTGGATCTTGCCAGGCCACATGGAACATGTGTCTGATTTCCTCTGCCAGCCCAATGCGGGCGCCACTGTTGGCTGCGATGTAGATTCGCGGGATGCCGCTCTCTCGTGCCATCTCTGAGGCTCGCAGGAACAACACGTCCTCCTGGGGCCCGAATGAACCAATCTTGTGGGTGATGTCGTTACTTATGACGATGATCTCGCGTCCCGCTGGATACTCTGGAGTTCGCAGGGTCATCCGCCAAGCCACCATACCAATCTTGACAGACAGAGCAGCGGCACGTTTACATGAGAAATGCTGATTATCTATATCTGTTGTATCATGAATATACTGCAATAACTCTATTTAGATGTTTTTTATGGTTTTGAGGATGAATGAGCAGCTGAGAATGAAATGTTCCATATGTCATGCTCTCAGCACTGATTTTAATAAGATCACTAGACACAGGTATCAGTGCACTTTCAATGATGCATCAAGTTTTCCCACTCAACAATAAAGTCTTGAACAAGCACTCAACAACACAGACAAAGAGACACAGAGACACCTACAGAGTGAAAAGGAAACTACACGTTGGAAAAGGAGGTGGACATAAAGAAACGGGTCATGTCAAAGTAAATGGATATTATTTAAACTATTTATTTTTTATCTATATTCGTGTGTCCGACTAAGAAAACTGACCTCGTTGCCCCCTGGCAGTCGGTTCATCTGCACCAGCTGACCCTGGGCATCCAGAACCAGCTCTGTGAAGGTGAGCAGCTCAGAGGGAAGAGGGCATTTGGGCAGGTGGGCAAAGGCCTGGCTTGAGTGCCACAGCTTTTTCAGAGCCTGGGAAAATAAATGAATGAGTCAGAATAAAGTTATAAATGATTCAGTATTTGTAAGCAGAAGCTAAGCACAATGGTGAAGACTGTACCTGTCTGAACATCTCTGGAAAGTCGTAGACGTAGGTGGTGCCCAGAGACTGCGCCTGGAAGCGCTTCGACTGCAGCAGGTCCTTGGTGACATATGGGGTGTTGATGAGCATCCCATGCAGTGGTCCCTGTTTGTCTCCATATGCCTGGAACATGATCTGAACAAAGAAGAGAGACAGTCACTTTCTACATAATCTGATTCTGTAACAACCTCGGGATTAACGCAAACAAAAATCAGGATTTAGAGCAGGATGGGGATGATGATGATTATGATGATGATGATGATGATGATGAGCATTTCTCATTCACACTGATACGACATTAAGTCATACAAAGCCTATGATATAACAATCCCTTGTTCCATACACAATCACACAGACATGGTCAGGTGTTAAAGAATAACAGGAAGTGGTGAACATCAGACAGACATGACCATCAGATTCTGAGAGCTGCAGTGTTTTAACTGTCAGTATGTTTCTAGAAAGCATTTCCAATCACATGTTGAAGTTGAACATCTTAATAAAGCTCAACAGCAGAAACACTCCACACTGTTATTACTGCAGGAGATGCAGCTCGTTCTTCAATCTTCACATTCACTGTTGTGGATCTGATAAAGTCACCGCCAGCAAAGTGAAAAATAATATGTGAAATGTGTACCAGGATAATGAGCCTATTTCCCTCCGCTCTTTAATGCTCCATGTTGGTACTTCCTGTTCAACATTCACTTACTAGTGAATGGATGATAGTGATGATGGAGGGACGATGGAGGGATGACGGATGAAGTGAACTTACCTGATCAGCTGTGAGAAGAAACATATTACTGGAGGAATTGTCCACCAGGCAAAGGGCAAGACTCCATACTGGATCTCTACTTCACATCAGTAAACCTTAAAGACACTTTAATATTCTACTGAGTAAAAAAACTCCATCTTTAACTTTAAGAGAGGTGCACTCTGTAAGCTGAGGTTTCCACGATGGAGCTGAAGCCCTTTGCCTGCGACTGGACAATACGTAGATGAGATGGAAGATGTATGAGTGCCCCACCTGTCGGTCTTTGGGCCCCACCTGTCCCGTTCGGGAATCAGTGACCTCCTTGTACAGGCTGATGTCCAGGTAGTAGCCTGATTCATTGGTAAGAAAGAGGCGGATGGGGATTTGCTTTCCTGTTGGAGTCAGGCGGATGTTAATTTTCAGTTCAGCCTGCAGGACGCGCAGCTTCCACAGACGGCTGCCGTAACGCATCACCATGGAGCGCACCGACTCCTCAATCTGAGGTTTGTAGAGGAATCAAGTCATGAGTAAGATGTGAGCTGTGGTCAGTGTTAGACACGTGTATGTGTATGATTATCTCACAAACCTTTGACGGGTCCATGATGACTGTCGGGACAAAGTTAAGGAAGATATGGTTACAGTCAGTTCGTACAGTTGTGTTGTTGAAAGCCACCTCCAGCTCATCCATGGCTTCCAGCAGCAGACGCTCTGCCTCATTGTGAAGGTACTCAAAAGAAGCTTCCTGGAGAGGGAACAGAATAAAGACAGGGGTCAGGGGTGAATCCCAAAGCTCGAACAATATACTGAAAAATCATCAATATAAAACAAAATGTCTGTTAGTTGGTCTTTTGAATTCTCACCTTTGTCACCAGATCAGAGTGGCGGATAATGGCTCTCACAAAGAAGCGGTAGTCTGTGACCTCTGTGCCCACCTCCACACGGGCTGCACCCAGGTACAGGTGCATCTTGTGGTTGGCACACGGGATGGCAGTCAGGGCAAAGTTGCGCATGCGGTTGAGCTCCAACTGGAAAGCTAGTGCCGGCTCCAAATGACGATAGATCCTGTCCTCCTCAAACTACAGAGACGAAGGCAGGACACAATCTCAAACAGCAACACGACAACATTTTGAAATGAGTTTGTTCACAGACTTTCCTGCCGATTGTTTTTTTGAAGTTAGATTTCCCTGCCATCATCTTTTCCATTAACAGAAGTAGCTCAAATTGGCAATTTCAGGAGCACTGGGTTGATACACAAGCATGAAGATGCCTGTGAGCCACACACTGTATTAAGTAAATGAAATCACGGGCAATCTCAGTCTGTGAAAGCTGCTAATGGCTGTCATTTCTCTTAAATGGGAGAAATAATTAGAGTTCATTACTTTAATGAGTTTTGGTGGTGTCATTGTAGTGAAACTATCGGGGTAACGGATAGGAAGAGACATCACTGATTGCAACAGAGTCAAATTCAACACTGCCAAAGGGGATGGAAAGTTGTTTGTGATAACCGCGGCACCTTTTCAAGCTGTTTCCCAGAAAAATCCATCAGTCCGTTGAACATCTGTCGACATAAAGGTCTGTATATATATCCCTTCATCTCTTTAATACAAAGTGTTAACTTCTGCACGACCCAACGCCACTGTGGCCGTCCAAACAAATCTTTTGAGTAAAGGTGATGTGACACCCGGTCCGACACTCACCTTGTCTCTGGCACGGAATGTGAAAAATTTGGGGAATTCTCTCTGTGTGGAAGAGAGTGAGACAGAAAACAGAAAGAAATCAACAACGTTTCTGTAACAGAAACCTCGGCTGTAAATATGTTAACAAAACCAAATCAGTTAGAACACACAGCAGGTGGAAATAAGCTCTTCTGGGCTTTGCTTAAATTGCTACACGACTAAGTCTGGAGTATTAAGCAGTGATGATCAGGACCTTGCTCTACATGCAGTGGGCCCTAATCGCCTTCACTGCTGGATTCACTGCGTATTCACTCACATAATAATGCTAATAGGCTACATATATAAAGCACCCCTCACTTTGCTAATGAATAAAACATTTCCTTTTTTTGCAGAGACGTGTGATCCTCTGAGTAACGGCCTGCAGCCCTGTTTGACGTTATCAGGTGAAGTGTCCCACTTGCCAAAACAATGGCAGACCGATTGGAGATGCTCTCATCAACTCACAGCCTACGTGATGATGAGAGAACTGCAACAGCACACACACACTGGACACCTCCACAGCCGTGATTTGACACTGTGATTACACATTATATTCACTCTCCACAATATGTGAACTGAGAAAAAAAAAAAAAATTTAGGGTGGGTGCACAAGCTGCTACAAAAAAACCTGCATGTAACAAGGGCCACATAATGACAGTGACACCAGTTAGCATGATTTGCTCTCATCACAGGCTGTTACCACCCAAAGAGAAATCAAAGCCTATTGTTAAAATGACAGCAGAGAACTTATCAAAACCAAATCCTGTCCTAAATCCCTATCATTACGGCTTTCACCCACATTTTAGTGTGTATTCTGTTTATACTGGGTCAAACCTGGGGAGATAAATACTTTCTGGTTTAGTAAAACACAATCAGCTGCCATGGCCGGGGGTTCAGTTCCTACATGGCTTTAATGACATATTTAAACTGCAGCTCATCAATAAATTAATCTGTCGCTTAACCAAACATTTATTGATTGGGGACAATAAGCTTCCTGTTTAAATCGAGGAGCTGCCCAGCTCTACACTGGTGGGCCTGTTTCAACTGTTTTTACAAAAAGAAAATGTGTCGACGCTTCTCCAGTAAATCAAATCAAAGAGGCACCTGTCCTCATTTCCTTTGTCCTCCTATACTTACATGAAACCTTTGGTCCACCTCACAGTTGACTTGCTTCCTGAAATCCTGTCATCATAAATGCAGCAAAAGCAAGGCATGCAGGAAGAGATACAGAGACAAACAGGAGAATAAGCTAAATTTCAAATGCAAATTATTACAATTACCACAGTAATGTCATTCCATGTAAACATGCTCATGAAATATTAGTAATTACAATAAGAAAGATGGACATTGGTTCATTTGTAACACTTTGACATGTGCTTTTCAGAACTACTGAATAGGTGACATGCACGGCAGCAAATTGTGAAGACAGGTAGCTGATTTAGTGACGGAGGGAAAGGATGCTCACCTTCTGGGCCACGAGGAAAGTCAGCCTTCGGATGCCGTGTTCAAATAGCAGGGATTTCTGGGATTGATAAGAAAGTCAAATGTCAGAATGAGAAAATCTTTCTGAATCGTCTCAAACATTTAAATCTCTCTGCTGTTGCTGTAGATGGCTCCCACCTTTGACTGAGTGAACTCCCGGAACATGGCCGCCAGGCCGTCGTCATCGATGTCGCTGTCCGTCTTTATAGCCACGTTCAGGATGTGGATGGGCTCCTCCAGAATACTCTGGGTGACAAAGCAAATAAACGTTTCATTCCAACATAAACAGTCACACAGGTCCTGAGTAGACTGTGACCATCACAGGTCTGCTTTCATCACCTTGTTGTCCTCTTCACCGTACAGGACGGGATTACCTCCCTCTGGGAAGGTCGGACTTGGGGGAGGAGAGTCGGAGAAGCAGCTCAACACGTCTGTAATGTTCCTGTAAATGAGGAAAATCACAAATCCCATTAATCACACTTGTGATATTTTCTTCACCTACAAACAAGATGAATGTAAGTTGAGGGTTAGAGACTGACCTGGTGAACTCCTGGAAGGAGCGGAAGGAGACCATGGCTCCCATGCGCTGACAAGGAGGTGTAAAAGATGTATCAAGCAGAACATCACTCACGCTGGCTACATGCACCATGCCGTAGTGGTTCAGGTTGGATGAGAATGACATCCTGAGGTGTTGACAGAGAGAGTGTGATTATGGGAATCTGCCATAACACTAGACTGACTATGTAAAGATGTCCCCCATCCACCTTTGAGAACCTCACTGCAGTTTTAATCCCTCGGCTTTTTGGCAGATGGATAATAATATGTATGAAAACATTTAAGTATAAAAACTGAGTGAGGTTCAAATTATAAAAGCAAATAGTAACAAAGTTCCACCATGACAAGTGAACACAGTGAAGCAGTGCAGTTTTTTGATAGACCACGTTAGTTGAATTAAAACAAAGAAAATATTCCTTTCACAGGAACAAGGAAACTTAAATCCACCAGGAAGACCCTTCATTCACAGATTCACAGGTTTCATTTTGTTGGTTGTTAGTCCTTTGGATTGTAGGAAGTCGTCCCAGAAGACACACCCACTGAAAACACTTGAGAGGTTTTGTGTCAAACCTGTCCACAGTTTCCGACTCTGAGACATTTTTCTTCTCTGCATTATCATCCTTAGATTTACTCTCTTGAGCTTTAAGGTCCTGGGGTTTAGTTTCCTGAAATCTAGTGTCCACGACTTTTACAAGGTCCAGGATTGGAGCAGACATTTTCCTGGCAGGACAGTCACAGGTTTCAGTTCAGGAGATTTGGACTCACGCACATCTTTAATTACCTTACCCCCACATTATATCCCAAATTATTCAAAATCTATGAGGCACAAACACACACAAACACACACAGAAACACACATACAGACTGAAATGTTTGACACAGAGGCTGAATGCCAAAGGCCATGCTGTTGTCAGTGACATTAAGAAACATTGTGCTCAACAACCAGACGACTGTCCAGCTTCATTTCGGGAAATTTAAAAAGCACCGAACAGTTAGATAACCAAACAACTTGTTGACTTAAATCATCAGATGAATTAATATTTTTAATGAATTACTGCTTTGACCATGCGGCTAGCTAGTCTACAGTCACTAGTAGTCTATGCAATAAAAAGAATGTTTACAATACCTGTTTAGAGTGGGGATGTTCCCTCTGCAATCAAACAACATTGATTACTAAGTGGTTAGTGGCAGGCATCAGAGAGGAAGACAGTCAAGGTGTAGCAATGTGTGTGTGTGTGTGTGTGTGTGTGTGTGTGTGTGTGTGTGTGTGTGTGTGTGTGAGGATATTGAAAATATCTTTCTGGCGACAAACACAAATTTCACTTCCTGACTGCTCCCTTTACAACATGCGTCATGAGATCCTGCGGCCTCTTGTCCGGAGTTACACTCTGAACAAAGACCCAGGATCATCACTCCCAACATGAAGGTTAAATCAGACACATTAAATCACAAGCATGCAATGAAATGAGTATGTAATGGCATCCACGGGACTTCTACCACTAACTGCATGAACAAGCCGAACCCAACGGAGCAGAAAAGATGATAATACAAGCACTGCGAAGCAACATCAGGCACATTACACAGAAACATACAAACATTCACTCACAGACAAACCAAACACAATCACACAGGTCGGATGCAGAATATGGGTGCAACAGAAATGCCACAGCACTGTGTCGGTCACAGGCTTTTTTTCAAATGCTAAGCATGTACAACACAAATCCAGAGTGTGTCTCTGGTTTTCTCTGATTCTCAAGTTTAATATGAAAAAAGATTAATTTTTCTTTTCCAGGACTTACGAGGAAGAGTAACTGACATGAGACTCTTGAGGCTGGGAGCTTTGCTGCTCATGGCACTCACACTTTTCACAAACCAAGAAGAAGTATTTTCAGTCTTGCAAAATACCTTCTTTTGCACATGAGGAGCATTTTACATGGAGAGCAACGATGAACAACGACAGAGCCTGGGGGTGGGAGAGGAACCGTGGCACCATGGAGGTTTCTAGGAGTTGGAGTGATGTGTTTTGTGTAGCCACCAATGCTACAAACACCTACACAATGGAATAATGCAGTTGTCCATGGAAATAGACAGATACAAGAATAGAGGGAGCCACCAAACGATGCTGCTAATTCTGAGGAACACGGCAGTGAAGACAGCTGCTAAGATCAATTAACATAAAGCTGTGACCAAAATATAGTGTGAGGCCAGCATCACTCCCACCAAGGGAAAATTCTACATATTGTAAATATTGATTCCTGTCCACAGTGCCATTTTGGGGGGTGGGAGGGGTGGGTGGAGCATGACAGGTGATGCACAGCACGTGAGCATTGCGGCCATTTTGTGTGTGTGTGATACCTGTTGGGATGCGAGGTGGGGAGCATGAACTGGAACTCTACTATGCACGTGTTGTCCTTCAGCTGTCGATGCTGAACACTGTTGAGCTCATAGGCGATGTATGCCCTGCGCACATAAACCTGCAGGTGTTGGAGCAGAAACCACAGAAAATATCAGTTAGACGTGAGGCGACTGCAGTTTTCATTAAAATGAAGTAAGGGCAGATTGATTTGTCAACTGACGTCATTGTTGGTCTCACCTCTAGAGCCGCCATCCTGACCACCTGATTGCTGTGGTAGAAGAAGTTGGGCAGAACATCAAAGATGGATGTCTCTGAAAGGATCAGTTTCTAGAAAAACAAAAAGGAGAATTAGCCACTTTTCAGAACATTAGATAAAGCTGACGACTTCTGGTCATGTCCTTTTGCATCTACCTGCAGGTTCTCGATGCAGAACTGGTGTCCATACATGTCAATGGCAGAGAGGAAGATGGACTCCACCTGGTTGTGTCGTAGCTCATAGGAGGGAAGGTGGGAAGCTATCAACACCTGGGTGATGCAAACAGTTCTTTACACATTCAGTTACATTTTGTGACATACTCTCTGTGCAGTTTCAGTTCCACCTTTAAAATCTTTACGAACATGACGGACCTTTAGATCTCATTTTGCCAATAACAAAGAATATCAGTGTCACCTCCCTGCCACAGTGGAGGGTGGACAGTGACATCTGGTGGTAAAATTCTTACCATGGATCGTGGAGAAAAGTAGATGTTCAGTAACTTCCCTATCTGATCCACCTCTGCATACTCAGTGAGTTAAGCCTATCCACATTTTTACTACCTGAACAAAAGACGCTTTAACCAAAAGAATCTATAATTTATATATATATATATAAATATTATCTGCTTTCTAATTTAAGCAGGCACACATTAATATTCTTCCTGCTGACAATACATTATCATATATGTACTTTTTAGCTGTTACTAAATGTTGGATATTGAGCCTTTTCAGTGGAATTTCAAATATATTCATCAACCACAACGATGAGTGAACATCTGACCTGCCGAGCACGCAGGGCCACCTTGGCGTTGGTCGTCTTGCTGAGCTGAGTCAGTTCAGTCAAGATGGCCATCAGCTCATCTGTCAGTGTGGGGTCACGGCCACACAGTTGGTCCTAGACACAAGAGATTACATGTTTGGTTTGACACTTTAATAATATATATACACACATGAATGTTCTATATATATATATAAAGTGTGACATTATATTTACTGAGTAACAAAGGAATGTCATCATAAGAGCATCATAAGAATTTAATAATTTAATTTTTTGTTTCATCCAACACTTTGTATCACACATTGCTAATGCTTAAACATATTATACATAAAAAAGACAATCATCATAACCATCATTAAAATGTTACAGAAGGAAAAGTCTTGACAGGGAAGTCTGTCTCCATCAGTCAGTCAGAGAGGACACTTACGATCAGCATTGTAACCAACAGGTTCTTCTTGGTGACTTGAGCGTGGGAGAAGATGTAGTTGAGCACGTTGGCCATGTCGCCTTTGTTTTCCTCACGCAGTGCAAACACACATTTGTCGTAGTGTCCTGTTGACAAGCCAACACATACAGTATGAGCTGTGAAGTGCAGAGTCACACATGCTGAGGAGTTTATTGTGAAAGATTCCACCAAAGGGAGAGAATGAGTAAATGCAACTGTTCTAAAAATCTCCACAAAAGTTCAAACCAAGGCTAGTTACTCCTGCATGTTGAAACATGTCACCATTATGAAACCTCGAAACCAGTATGGCAGAGTGTTGCCCCCGTTCCTCACCGTTCTGAAACTGGATCTCTACTTTCAGGTACTGTCTGAGCAGGTCCATCACCACTGCCTTCATGTGACCTCGGATGCCACTGCGATACCTGGTGGAGAGGAAGAACAGAAGAAGAATGAAGACCTGAACTAACTACAATGCGTCTGTGGATCAGGAGATCCAGTGACAAGGAAAACAACCAGTATACAGCAAACACAGTAAATCTCTGTTACTGTGTCGGTGCAATCTGTCACTTTGGGTCACACTCAGTGATCACTGTGTCAAACTTCTCATCATGTTGAGATGTAGAGTATGAAACTCACTTCTGCACCAGCTGAACAATGCTCTGTGTGTTCATGAAGAAGACTTCTCTCTCTGACTTCTTGTTAAGAGTAGCAGCATGGCTGTCCAGGATGTTTGCAATCTGGAAACACAGGAGATAAACCATATAAGCATTTAATCCCAGCAACAGTGCAGACTCATAAATACATTATAATCCCTGTAGCACCGCGGACCTCTGTGTTAGCTGGTTCTCGATACGTCCAAACTGTGCACAGGATCCAACAGAGAACGTCAGATACTAACTGGGCGTGAAATTTGTCATAAAAACTAGTAAAATCTCATTAGAGGTGTGTGACGGCACCTTTTCACTACGACTTACATTATTGTGCTGAACTGTTTTTGCTTTTTATAAGTTATGCAGGAAAATCACATTCATGAAATATGCACAAATATCAGAGTCCAAAATGTTTCAGAAGTAATAGCAAATCAAATCCAGACATCTTTTCTCATTACAGATTTATACTGAATAAATATTACACAATTCATCACACACACACACACACACACACACACACACACACACACACACACACACACACAGTGAGACTTGCCTTTCACCCTTTTACTAAGACAAGTATTTTGAAATCATTTGTTTGCACAAGAAACAAAAGTCAAGCAGGTCGACAGTATTTTTCTACTGACTGAAACTCACAGTGTAACTGGGCAACACTGTGGCGATCATACTGTCAAAGTAACAGCTAACTTCTTTTAAAAGAAAGAAACCAATGGAAAATATTTCTACTTTACTGTAGAAAAGTGGCATCATCAGAAATGTACTGTATATTTACACATGACCAGTCACCAGGGTTACAGTGAAAACCAAATGTTATTGCTGGCACAGAAAAGAACAGAGAGTTACTTTGAGTGTAGCTGACGAGGTATACTGTGTGGGTGTCTTAGCCTGGTGTGTGCGTGAGTTATGGGTCACCTGCTGGCTGGGGAACTGGCAGAGCACAGACGTGATGTTGCTGGCATACTGAGCCATCTCCTTCTTGATGGCCTTCTCCACAGCAGGGGGGATGCGGCCCGACACGCTAGTCATGATGTCTTGTAGCTCCAACAGTGGTAAAGAGGGGTCGCGCATGGTTTTCATCAGCCGTTCCACCCATTCTTTCAACTAGCCAAGACACAAGAGGCACACGGATTGTTTAAAGACACAGCTTCAAGTTGGGGGGGTGTTGGTGTTGGTGTCGGCATGCACCCAGAGTGTATGCATTCTCACCTTAGCACTGAAGAAAGGCTCAGGAAGACAGTAGCCGTTCATGATGTGAACGAGGTGGTCGAGTGTGTTGTGGAAGACTCTGTGTAGCTTCTCTCCTCTCAGAGCTACTGCCTGGATAGAAGGCAGGGCCCCTGTGTGCAGCTCTGCCTACAAGACCAATGCAAATACTTATAATACAGTCCATCATGTTGCACATATGCCATTGTTTCACAGACGCTGTAAATGATGTGGTACAGTAGGAAGTAGTGGCCATACTGTGAAACACACGAACTACCACCTCTCAATGTAAGCCGAAGAAACCTGCACTTACTGAATCATCATACAAGGAAGAAGTCGAAACTGTTTGATCCTCTGAGGGCAGTTACCTAATGAGTAGTGACACATTCACCAGCAGTGACTCCTTCTATAAGTCTGCCTACTGACATCAGCTGTGACACAGATTATTGAGCCTGCCTCTTGAAGTTTTGACTTCATGAATTCACTTGTCTTGAATGTAAATGAACTCACACAAGCAACAGATATATCTATCAAAGTAAAGTCACTACATAAAGTGACTTCATGACGCACCTGTTGCACTCTGCTTGGATCATCCAGCTGCAGCTTGGCAATGACGCAGCCAGGCTCCAGCGCTGCTCCGGACCTCTTCACGTAGTGGATACAACCAGACTCTGCAGCTGTAAGGGTCATCACCATCTTCATCACCTGCAATTTAAAAGCATCAGTTTATCTATACAACCCCCCCAACAAAAACAAAGTGAGTTTAAACTGACTCCATCTTTCCTGTGGACATACTGTACCTCTATCTCAGCGTAGCACTGGCCAGAAAACACATGTCCGCCGTCCTCCACTGTGTACTGAATGATTTTTCCTGCTGATGGAGAACGCAGCAGAGAAGGATCATTCTCCTTTTCAAAGACGCACGTCTTGTTCCCAATTGTGATGCGATACCTGAAAGGTAAAAAAAAGAGACTTTATTTTACAAATTCGATTTATAATCTTGCAGAAATCAAGATGTGTAATTTCTTTGTCTTTTAATTTATTTTCATTCTATCCTGAGGAGGAGTTAGAGCTAAATTAGTCATTATGATTTCAGTTCTCTCTTACCTGTCCACTTCCTCCTTCATGTAGGTGGTGTAGCTGCTGCCATCATAGGACAGCAGAAGACCTCCGTCACTGAGCCGATGGACGTCCACCTCAGCTGAGGAGTTGTTCATGATGACCACGTAGGAGTTGGGAGACTGGCGTGTCACTGTCAGGACGTACTTGGTACCTTCATAGATCAGCTCCACATCCACAGTATTGAGTAGTGTGTGTGCTGGCAGCACCTGGCCCCTGGGTGGAGAGAAGAATGTCTCATGTTTTCTATTCAAAAACTGAATTTGTTTTTTTCCTGCTTCACGCTGATCACTACAAGATGCCATATTTATTACCTTTCCAGAGAGTGCAGGAAATTGGACACACTGTTCCTTAGATTTACATCTGCCACATGAAGAGCCCCACTCACAATCCCCAGCATGGTGTCGGGACGCTCAGCCTGCACACAGCAAACACAAAACATCTAAGATTCAAACTGCATGGTGCCAGGAGCATAAACCTCAAGGCTTTTATAATTATCTCAACACTGAGTGTTGTGTGGTTTCAGCACTGATATCAACATATGGATTAGATCATTATAGTTTTCTTAAAGAGCATCCAGTGGCCACAGCTGACGCATCTCTGCACACCTGCATCTTCTCTGAGATGAGCCTGTCCAGCCAGCCTGTGTCAATGCTGTTGTGCTGAAAGCTTTCAGTCTCCAGCAGCTTAATGAGGTATTCCACTGTGGTCCTGAAGTCTCCTCTGATGGACAACTCCTTCAGAGCCACCACCATGTTGCTAGAAAAAGACACAACCACATGAGAAAAAAATATAAAAAACCTCTGATTAGACAAACGAGTAGAAGATATCTCCTACAGTAAATATGTATTAACATGAGTGAGCTGCTTTCAAAATTCTGAATGCACTCACGAGATGGCTTCTTCACGATTCTCTCCCCAAGAGAAACAGTGTCCAAACTGGGAGTCGGCAAACTCGTGCAGACCTCCAGCTGCTGCAACACTGAAGTAGCCCCACACGTTCTTATTGCTGCGGAAGTTCAGCTCTTGCACCGTTCCTGAGCTTGGCTTGAAACCCTGCAATCAGACACGAACACCGCATTTCATCTTCTGATGAGCTGAACCAAAAACTGTTAGTGTGACATTTACACAAGGGGAACATTTCAAAGTAAAAACAATGGCTTTTATTTATGGTACCACTGAATCAAGAAGAGTAAAATTGACAAAATAACAGAGGCAAAACAGAAATCACAGTCTTCATGTGACCTTTAGCTCTGAGTATTTTGTATACCAGGAGGGAGTGAAGCGTACCTCATCAGGATTTTCACTAGTGATACGTGCTGCAATGACATGACCCCGCGGGGAGGGGGCAGTTGACAGACCCTCAAAGTCAATGGGAGAGTCTCCCCAGGGCTGGACCCCATAAAGCATCCTGATGTCTTTGATGCGGTGAAGAGGAATACCCATAGCGATCTGACAGAAGACAGCAGCATTAGCACAACATGAGTTTTTATATAGAACATTAAGGAGCCGGTCACTGAGAGGAAAAACTCAGTACAGGCTCATATATGGATGATACATGTATTTGCTTTGAATGAACTGCATAGATTTTCTCTGGCATCCTCATATGACCGTTGTCAATACTGTGTTTTCTAGACAACCCATAAACAACATCTTGCTGACAGATAGTGAGTCGTCCTATTGTTGCCTGGAAAAAGACAGCACAGCCCTCTGTGCCAGAATGTGACACTCCCACAGCAACACCCAATCAGCTTGACTGCACGGCTTTCCCAGCAGCTCTGCCCTTCAGCTAGACTGCCAGTGACCTATTTACACACAATCCTAAACACTGCAGAACAGACCACATGACCCGCGGTCGCTACAACCACTGGATCCTACTACACTGTGTCTGCGCGCTGTCTCCTTCTTTTGCAGTCGGTTTCCATGGAGACAGGGGGCCCGTCCAGTGTGGAGCAGTGAAGCGTGCTAACTCTGCCCGCTCCTGGACAGTGTTGTATGTGACATAAGACAGAGTGTGCTTTTTCTAGCAGTGCGGGAGTGTGTGTGTGTGTGTGAGACTGACCTGCAGCTGAGCAGCAGGCAGGTTGACATCGGCCACCATCTCAGTGCAGGGGTGTTCCACCTGCAGACGAGGGTTGAGCTCCAGGAAGTAGAAGCTGCCGTCCTGGCTGTAGAGGTACTCTACTGTACCCGCACTGACGTACCCCACCATCTTAGCCAGCTTCACTGCACACTGAGGGAGTTAAGAAGCTCTGTTCATATCTTGGTTGAAATTTGTTGGTCTTAGGGTTAGATCTCCATTATCACCTATCTATTTCTATATTTGTTATGCTGGATGGGTTATACCTTCTCCATATCCTCAAACACATCAGAAGTGGCGATGGTAGCAGGAGCCTCCTCTATAATTTTCTGGTGTCGTCGCTGCACAGAACAGTCTCTACCAAACAGGGAAATGGCATTGCCATACTGATCGGCTAAGATCTGGACCTCCAAGTGGCGGGCATGCTTGGCAAGCTGCATGACGAAAATAGGCGATCCTGGAACTTCTGCCTGGACCTGGAGAGCCGAAGAGAAAGTAAATCATGTAGTCAAGAAATGCACAAAAACCTTTTCTAAATCTTTCACATGAAATCCTCTAACTACAAGTTCAAAGCATATTCTACAATGTGTTACTATCCTGCATGATGTTTCAAATTACACACTTGGGTTTCCACCTACCTGTCTGAAGAGGTTGGGCAAATCATCAGCAGAGTTGACTTTACGGATTCCTTTCCCTCCACCTCCCTCTGAGGCCTTCACCATTAGAGGGTAACCAACCTTCTCCGCAGCCTGGCAATGGAAGAACACAGCTGTTCAGCATACATATATATATGTAACGTTCATGCATTATGAACTGTCAGGTAGATGACATGCTCACTTTCAGGCCGTCCTCTACATCCTGGATGCAGCCAAGCTCGTACACGTCATGAGGAACGCTGATGATCCTCTTGTTCTCTGCCCATTCCACTGTCAGGCCTGAGAATGGCAGACAGCGGTGTATTCAACATACGTACAGACATCACCATGACACCGTGTGACATTTATTATTTTCCTTTTCTGAATTTGCAATATTGCTAAAACTGTACACTGATGAAAGTTGGGGAATGCAGAAAACACAGACTGATTTTTTTGATTTCGAACACAGAAAAAAAACATTTAGATTTACTTTATCAAATCTAATCCTAAACAGCTTGAACAGGAGACCCCACACACACTTTGACCCACCTGCTCCGCTCCATGGAAGAGTTGGAATACCAGCCGTCTGAGCGACTATGGAGGAGGCGATCTTGTCTCCCAAAGCCCACATGGCCTGACTTGGGGGCCCTGAGGAAGTAAAAACAAAAAAGCATTTAGTTAATTAGACTAATTATGCGTATGTAAACTAACGGGTCAACAAAGTGATAAAAAAGGTTCTCTGACCCATGAAAGCAATGCCATGCTTGTGAAGCAGCTCTGGGAGTTTGGGGTTCTCTGAGGCGTGACCCCACCCAGCCCACACTGCCTGTAAGGAACAACACAATGGCAACATTCACTCAACCTTTGATACAGTTATTGATTACTGTGCCAAAATTATAGATACACTAAGAGTGCAGTGGTACCTGAACAGGTATGCGTTTAGCGATGTCCAGAATGAGCTCGACGTTGGCGTAGTTGTTGTTGTTAGTCCCTCCTGGCACAGGCACGTAATGATCTGCCATTTTGATGTACTCTGTGAGACACACAAACACAGAAAACTCATTTGTAAAATTATATTAAAATACATGATCAATGGTGCAGCCAGTTTGCTACCAGGTGGTTAGGGTTTAATATTCATCTACAGCAGAATCAGCGTATTGTATTCAGGTGTGTTACGTGTTTAGATAAATCGTGCTGAATCTCACCTGCATTGGCCTTCAGGTCCTCTGGGGTCACCATGACAACAAAGCGGATTGCCCTTTCATTACGAAACATCTCGTAGGCCCAGCGGCGGATAGAGCGCATACATTTGACGGCTGCAATACCATTGTTGGCGATGAGCACCTGGAGAAGCAAGATAGCTGCGTCAGCAGTGCTTATCAAAGTCACATGCTAAAAACTTTGTTAATCAAAGTCCTGAACATAAACATATTCAAAGAATTTGCTCCTTGTTTCATGAAACTGATCATCTTTCTTTTGATTGGCAGCACAAGCTGGGGCTACATTTCTAATAATGTTTACTACAACTGTGAGACATGGAGAGCCATTGAACTGGATTAGTAAATTATTCCCTTCATGCCTTCCAGACAACTGCAAGATATTGTTGTGTCTATATGTACAGTGACTTTAAACTATATTCTCTTGCACACATTTAGCTGTGCGGTTTAAACAAGTCACACTATTTGTTTTGAGTTTCCACATATTATCTCAGATTAATCTCTGAATGTGGCATGATTGGACTGTCATTCAAGACAGTGTTACATATAAATAATCACCTTCTCGATGACCTTGTTGCCACCGAAGCGGGTGACAAACTCAGCAGGAGAAGCCACAGTGAAGTCCCTCTGCAGATCAATACGCCGCCGATCTCTGCCTTGCTTCACCAGGTGCAGCCCTGACATGCTCGGCCTGTTTTAGGAAATACAAAGAAGCCATACAATGGACTTAGAAACTGAAGTGCCAGAAGGAAACTATCACAACTTTCAGTAGCTGCTGTGAGAGATAAAAACACACTGATATCACATCATTTTGATAAGAGACCAACTTGTCTCAGGAGCAGGTGATTTGACCACTGTCTCTATCTTACACTTCCTAGCTTGTGGGTGAGTTACAGTCTGTAACAGTAGCAATGAATCTTTTTTAAAAAAGGCTGAAGACTTATTTATGTTATGAATGATGTAATCATTTGAGATTAAGTTTTAGAACAGCAGAAGTATGATATATCTAAGCAGAAAGGTCTGATGAGTAGTATAAGTACGAGTCACTCTGCTGAACATGTTTACATACTTGGGAAAGTGCCTCCAGCAGGATCTGCACAGCACTATAAATCAAGCTCCACCCCAAAGGGAGCCATAGGAGGGGAGTGGGTAGTGCAGGGGGAGGAATATTACTATTGGCAGGAGGGTGTGGCAGCGCCTGGGCTCGTTTGGCTGGCTTGCTGTCTGTGGCCTGATACTGCATTATTGCATCACTGATGGGGTTACCGGCACGAGGCACAAATGAGCTTCTACTGAATGGAGGCTCTGATTTCAGTCCAGCTGTGAAACTGCGAGACTTTGTTCTGTCCTGTCAGAGAGGAAATCATGGGGGTGGAGGAGACAGGCAACCCATCCAGTATTTCCGGTTTTTAAATTGGCATCCCAGCTTTTTTCTGTTAAACCCCACTTCTCTGACCCTTTTTGTCCTTGTGAAACTAATCACACAACACCTGACTGGACGGAGAAATTGCTGAGCTCTATGAGATCCTGATGTCCTTTACAGATGATGTGATTCTGAAATTGCAAAGAAAATGAAGCTTTCCTGACAATCACACATACAGAGTCAGGGGGCAAAAGCACACCACTGTACACAAGGCTGGCTGCATATCAGAACACACAGAAGAACACCAGCCAACAGGAGACGGAAAAATGTGTAATTATTGGAAAGACTTTCTGTAGGCAGTTTCCTACATCAGCATGACTTCCTCACTGAATCTCAAATCTTCAAACACAAATCTTGTACGAGGCTTTTGAGGAAAATGTAATTTACAGGCCAAAGCTGTGAAAGTGAAGGTGAAGTGAGAGGTCTGCCGAGCCCAGTGAAAGACCTGTGGCTGGCAGTGACTCTGCTGCTCTGTCAGCACTGAATGGCTCCTTTAGACTGGCACATTTCTGTGTGTGAACATTTTCCAACTTTCCCAAACCAACGTACTGAGGTCTCTGCCCACTCTGCAGGCTGAGAACACAAAGAAACCCTTAAGCAGTGTGCTGCTGGTGAAGCCACATTTTTCACATGCACTGTAAAAAAAAAAAAAAAGAAGGGGTTCCCCAGTGAAGGAGGAGCAAAGGACAGAGTGTACTCCAGGTCTAATAAGAAAGCATTTGAAGATGCAGGTTGCCAATCTGTATCTAATGTATCTAGTCTATCCTACATTTCCATACATCATAGCCACAGAGACATTATGCAATTGTAGGGTGTTAAAGGTAATGTTTTGCTTATATGTAAAAGTAACTACAACAGAGACAAAAACCCTAAAGAACCTGTAATATTTCCCAGATTGATGTTTGTTTGAAGCAGCTTGCCAAACATGGTACAGTCTTGATACAAACTGATCTGCTTGTCTGAGCAGGTTTTCCCTTTAGGATCCCTGAACAAATAATTACAGAAAAACCACATTTTTAAAAAAAATCACAATTCAGCAAGATATATTTTAGCCAGTAGTGTGTGGAAAAATTGTAAACCAACCCTGACAGACTAAAGGTGATGCAGACCAACTGGGTCTGGATTCTAACCTTAGATTGTGCATGGGGCCGTCAATATGGTCGAAGCCCATCTCATAGGTGCTGTCTGAGCTACCGGAGGATGGTGACAAAGAGCGCGTCTCCTTCTCTTCCAGCTGCATGTCTAGCTTCCCTTGGATTTCATCCTCTGAGTTCTCCTCCGATACTGATCCCACAATGAAGTGAGAGTGCAACGCCGCTACAGCAGGGTTCTTCTTGGCAGCACCGTCCTGTTGTGCCATGGCTGGGCGACACGAACAGGCTGCGAATACTGACAAGACACGGAACAGTGACGGTTATAAAGGAGAGACAGGGTCCAAATTGCAGGGTACAGTGACACAAGATCCCCCAGCTGGCAAGTTATGCTGTTTGTCATATTGCAAAAGTGGTTTACATAAACTTAAGTATCTTGATCATGCAACTGATATTGCATCACTAGCACCAACACTGTCTGGGAGCATCAGTACATTGACTGCAGATTCTGAAAACAATCACCATTATTGAACATATCAAAGCAGATTCATAATCAGAATTAAAGAAGGATGAAATAATGAAATATGCCTGTAATCCTTGGTCATACTGTTAGCAGGTCCCACACAGTCAGAAAGATCTGGAGCATTGTTTCAACCAGAAATAACAACACTGCCGATTTGAAAAACATATATTCAATGAATTACACTCCATAAAACAAATATATAAACATCTGTACACAATGAGAAGTCCTGCTGCCACGTGACATACACTTTGAGTGTGTCTGTCAATTAAAAACAATGTAAACAAAACACTTGATCTTATAGTCAAGACTATCACTACAACTGTAAGCTGCATGAATCAATTACAGAGCACATGAAAGAGGGGAAACACTAACATTACCTCCTCTTGTATTGGACCTCTCTCACTTTCTGGTTCAATAGCAATATTACCAAATTAGTTCATTAACATCAGTCTGTGTAATCATGATATTATCTAACTGCCCGCCTCTGTTCCTTCACGTTGCTACGACTACATTTGTTTCCACCTGTCCGTGTAGGTGCAGGGCAGACTCTCAGGTGAGGCACACCTTACCTATCGATAGCTGCTTGCGGGACCAGAAAAACAAGCCGAGCACCGCCGCCAGACACACTGCAAACGTGAGCCAGGGGAGCATCACACACTAATACCGACGGCTACATTTAACTCGTTAACAACCCGAAACTTCGGACGCAAACCATGTTGGTGAATGACAGCCCTGGAGGACTGACTGCTAGCAAGCGTCAAGGCACCTAACGTTACCTGTCAATTCAAAGCTAGCTCGCTAAACAGCAGCCGATAAACCGAGGCGCAGATGCTAATAACGTAGGTGTTAGCTAGCTTACTGGCAGCGGCTAATACTATTACAAAGCCAGAGTAGCGGCACTAATACAGTCTTGCTGACTGTAGTGCCGCCGGTGTACTGTACTGCAGCGTGCCTCAAATCTTCTGAGCGCAACTACCGGTAAACAGCCGTTAACGTAATCTGAGACAGACATCTAGGCGAGCGACTCACCGGTGGAGATGAACCGACAAGTAATCCTGACGAAGAACAGTCCAAAAGATCGATAAATTAATTGAGTCTATCAGACATCTCACTGATGATGAAAAAATCACATCATGATGAGGTCACAGTGATCCGTTGGACGCTTCAACAGCAGAGAGTGGGGTGATGTGACGATGCGCAGGCAGGTTACTCTTGGACATTGAACTCTGACCTCAGCTTCCGCTATAGAAACAGTCTAGATAGAAAAGACTTCACATACGAGTACATACGCTCAAGATGTTACACCAAAGATATTATATTATATTATATTATATTATATTATATTATATTATATTATATTATATTATATTATATTATATTATATTATATTATATTATATTATATTATATTATATTATATTATATTATATTATATTATATTATATTATATTATATTATATTATATTATACAAAATTACAATGCCAAGTGTTCACATATCTCTAGCATTCTAGTTGTGGTTTTAAATTAAATTCGTTGTAAACATTATAAATAAATATTGCGTTTAACCTCCGTGAGTGTCTTCAAGCTTTTTGTTTCTATGTTTTATTTTTACTTATTTTATTTATTCATTTATTTATGTTTGTTTTAGTGACTCGGTTGCAGTAAGAATTTCCAGTTAGTATGTAGTAATCTTAATGGCACAGAAAACGTCTAACCTAATCTAACTTCCAATAATGTTAATGCTTCAATGGCAGCAGAAAACGAAAAAGTTACATCTTTGTACTGCCTGTAAATATTCAGTGTACAATAAATGCTCTCGATCTATTTTACCAAGCTCTAGGACGGGCTCACTCTCAGCGGACCAATCAGATTCCTGTGAGATTTCTGTGGGCGGGTTTAGAAGGGTTATCGGAGGGGCGGGTCCCGGAAGAGGTGGTCCTTCTTCACACGTGTTGCATGTTTCTCTGTGCAGCAGAACGAAGCTGGTGACTGGAGCGGCTCGATGCTTCACTTGTTTTGGAAGAAAAAACGTTTCAGAGCGTCAGGTGTGTTGTTGTCCTGATGGGATAGTATCGCGTGCCAGAAGGCAATTGTGAACACATCAATTAGCTCTCACGATATTTAACTACAAGACCTCGTTAACGTGCAGTTATGACGATAGTGAAGCAGCAGCTTCACTATCGGGACGGGAGGGGGCAGTACATCGCTTTCAGGGTGAAACAGAAAATCTGCTTCAGCTCAGCTTCTGAAAATCACCCCATGTGTTGCCAAAGGTTGTTAGTACCATGCGATAACTCTCCAACAGTAAATATGGCGTTTACTCTGCAGTTATGAACCAAACACGTGAAAAGAGTCATATATTGCAACGATAATCATATTAAGGGAGAATGGGAATATATCTGCATGTATCCTAAGTCCTGACCCCCCCCCCCCGAGAGCAGCACATGGACATTCAGCATTGCACAAACATCAACCTTAGCTGAAGTTCAAAACAGAAATCTCAGCCTGAAATCAAAGTCAATTAGATAAACAGACTGAGAGACATGGTTTTGTGCAGCCCTGTTTCCTCCAAAGACTAACTCTCTAAAATCACCAATAATCAATATCCTGTTACAATATAGACTCAGAGAAAACATGCAGCTATAAAAGGTTGAAAACTGTCATTTCTATGTCTCACACTTAAAGTGGGAGGAGTTTTTGTGAGATAACCTCCCATCTCCAGTGTTTCTGATCTAAACATAAAGAGTCACTGCAGCGTTAAAGCTTTAAACAGTGTTGTCAGAAATGCAGGTGACTGCTATTCTAATCCACTAGGTGGCTTCAGAGGCCATGAGTTTACCATCTCTAAGTAGCCACATTAAATTTTGGGCAACAGCAGAGATCAAATCTTTTTTTCTGAAATGGTAACCAAATGGATTCAATGGTGTGAGACTCCAGTATTATCATTAGATAAGTACAATTTTTAATAATTTAATATATTAACAATAATAGGAGAAGCAACTAATAGAAAAGGACGCATGTTGAATTTTAGTGAGATAAATGTCAGCATCAGCAGAGTCATGTTTGTTTATGTTCCCTACATAAATTATATTCATTCAACTTAGTTTCACCCCTAATTTTCCCCTGGTCACCCCCCCCACCACCACCACCACCACCAATCCAACCCACCCTCCAGTGGCTGTTATCAACCACTGCTATAAACCATGAATAATTAATAACATTGCTATCCTCTGACATGGTCTTCCATTTTTCATTTTCTTGGCCTGTGAGCTAATAGCAGGAGAGCTGAGACACCTTCATATTCATGTACAGGATGGAAGGGATAAAGTGTGTTATGAAATACATGTAACAAACCAAACATGAGATTTGCATGTCTAAACAGCTTCAACAGACCTACATACAGAATGTCATATATAATGAAGTTTGAATTAATTAGCACAAGACAAAAAACAAACATGTTGTCCATCAAAATTAGACTTCATCCATTTGAATGCATTTAGTGAGAAAATCCACAAAAACATCCAGAGGAAGTTCTCAGTGATCACCAGCTAACCTTTTTACTGCACTGTGGGCAGGAAGTACTTTGGACATAAATTGTAATTTCTCTGCTTGATTCTACTGAAAGAAAGCAGCACAGCTACTTCAGGATCCCTGTCAAAACCCAGGGAGATGAAGTTCAGTGCTTTCAGAAAGTCTTCAGATTCCATTTGCCTCCAATTTCTCTGATTGTTACTACACCTTGACTGGATTCCACCTGTGATAAATTCAATTGATTGGACCTGATTTAGAAAGACACACACCTGTCTATATCGGGCATCACAGCTGACAATGCAGATCAGAGCAGAAACCATGAGGAGGAAAAACTGCAGAGCTCAGAGACAGGAGTGTGTCGAGGCTCAGATCTGGGGGAAGATACAAAACATTTCTGCTGCACAGTGGCCTCCATCATTCTTTAATGGAAGGAGTTTTGAATGATCAGGACTCTTCCTGCAGCCGCCCAATAAAACTGAACAATCAGGGCAGAAGGACCTTACTAAGAGAGGAGACCAAGAACCCAATGGTCACTCTGGCTGAGCTCCAGAGATCCTGTGTGAGGATGAAGAAACATTCAGAAGGACAACCATCACTGCAGCTCTCCGCTGAGTGTCCAGATGGAGCCTCTCCTCAGTGACAGACCCATGACGGCACCAGAGGACTCAGACTGTTGCAAACAAGCTTGAAGTGTTTGGCTTCATGTCTGGATTGAACCAGACCGCTCATCAGCTGCCCAGTGGTGAAGTGTGGTGGGGGCAGCATGATGCTGTGGGGGTGTTTTTCTGTTGGCAGACAGGGAGACTGGTACAGAAAGATCCTTAATGAAAACGTGGTCAGAGCACTCAGGAAGGTTGAAGGTTCACCCTCCGACAGGACAATGACCTTAAGCCAAGGAGTGCAACTCTGTGAATGTCCTTGATTTCACTTCAACCCAATCGAACATCTCTGAAGAGACCTGAAAATGTCTGTCCACCGACGTCCCCATCCAACCTGACGGAGCCAGAGGATCCAGATGTGCAGAGCTTGTTGTGTCAAACCCAAGAAGACTGGAGGCTAATGATGAGTCATCGGGTGTGGGAAATCTCTTTACCGAACCTTTCCTTTGCAAGAATAAATAGAGCCGGATTCATACCTTAAACATCATCACACCACTCTAACAAAGCCCTGGCAGATAGTGCTTTATTCATGATAACACTGGCTTTTAGATGATATCCCTGTTAAGTGAATTATTCATTGTAAGCTACAGATGACTTATCTGTTCTCTTTAAGCCATCTATGTTGACATTTTTATCTCAGCGCTTACTTTCAGAATAATTTACAGCACCAATATGCTGAGTATTCTTCCAGCGTACAGGAGGTAGCCTTGATGCACCGTGTTGCCTTGACATTGTGTCATGGATAATGAAAAATACCATCTGACTTTTACAGGCCTCTCTCTTTCTCACTCTCACTCTCACTCTCATTCTCACTCACTCACTTTAACCCATAGAAGTCTCCACAACTGCAGGGAGGGAAGTTTTCATCTGGCTGCGAAACTTTGTATTTGACCTTCTCGCCAGTGGAGATGTTGTTTCAGTAGAAGCTACGCTCAGCCAAGGAGAAAATGCTTGGAGGAGGCAGCACAGGGGGAGGACTTTTCAGATCAATTTTCCTCCTGGGAGACTGCCTGCCTGACTTTTGTTTTTTCTACTTTCTTTTTTTTGTACCAGCAGCTACAGTGAAAAGAAACAATTTTGCCACAAAGTGTCATGTCAAGGTTATCCTGTCTTCTTCATCCTCTTGTGAAAAAAGAGCACTAAGAGATTTTTTAAAATTTATAATTATTTAAACACAAATGTAATTTGAAATACTTCCCATAGATTTAATGTTTAGGAGGTTTGTATGGAAGTGTATTAAAGTAGTTCAGAAATGTAATCTGTGTTTCCATAATTAACAGAATGGAAAGTTAAAGTTTCAAATTCAGATTTGAAATATCGTTTCTTGTAAATCGACTGCACAATATAAATATAGTCCATTTACCACTCAGAGGGGCATTTTACTGTTTCACTATGATGATTGAACATAGCAGTTTGTGGTTTCATTCAAAATAGATTAACTGAATGATCTGAAGAGGGATTGGCTCAAATGTCTCCAAGCCCACAGACCAAGTGCTTATGGATGTATGAAGAAAAACTGGACATGTTATTACAAAATGGCCACACTTTTGCTCTTATTGTAATTTCTTTTTTACATAAGCTGAAAAAGTGTTTGTTTCTTCTAAATGCAGCACAGCTGTTCACACACACACACACACACACACACACACACACACACACACACACACAAAAGCTTTTCTGGGCTGTAAAAGGTGTAAATAATGCCTGAATCATAATGGCTTGAAAATTAATAATTGACCTTGTGAGCTTTTAGACTTTTAGCTTTTTCAACTGTTTTATAAGTGTGTCTTTTAAAATGGCAGAATTGTGTCCGTGGTTTTCATCACATCCATACAGCTCCTCCTCTGCGCCCGGCGCCATGTCCTGATGGTATCAGGCAAACAGACAACACATCATCAGGAGAACTGTGGGTCTTTTATTACTTTGGTCTTTTATTACAAAGAATTTACCCCCTGTTTCCACTATGGTGAGGACACACTTTGGCCTCTGTTCAGGAGTAAATATAGTCTGAGGCATCTCATACATATGCAGCTATCTACATTTATTTGCACGAATGGACTAAAGCCTCTGTAAGAGCCAAAAGTGACATGACCTTTTGTCACAAGGCACCACCCTCTGATGTCCTCAGTCTACAGCACACTTCACTGTGGAGCCTTCCAGCGGTCATTTCTCTCCCCATCCACAATCAAGGATGTTAAACTGCAGCTTTTATGTGTCAATTTACATGTACTTTACATAAACATATATATTAACATGGAAGAGCTGTGTACATATACATACATGCATTCCCACTATTTGCATATACATATAAACAAATTACCTGTGTGAAAGTTGTAGTGAGTGGAAAGGTCATATATATACAGTAAATATATATATATATGTCAGAAATATTTCATAACATTTTATATTGACTGTACGATATGTACAAAATGTCATTTACAGATTCCACAACATGTATGTTTCAGTGCATCTCGAGGAGATTTACTTTAACAACTCAAGTGTAGCTTTGCTGTCACCAGCAGAGATGTTTTGGGAATTGCCCTCGCAAGCAGTGAGCTGCACTCATGCATAAGGAATGAAACGCACCGGACTGCAGACTAACTCATTCACCTTTATTGCTCAGCCACCACTGCCATGGCCAGGAGCATAACAGCAGCAGATGGTGCACAACACTACTTTTAGCATTCTGTGATAAAAAAAACTAACAAAACAAACAATCACATGAAGCAGAAGTTCCAGAGGAAAATTAAATACTTTAGTTTTACATTTATTAATGTGACTGTTAAAGAAAACATGACTGTTACATGTGTCTGGAGAGAGGTGGCACCAGTTCAAAGATGTACTCTCAGATTAATGTCCACAGTGATTACCTCAGAGCTAAGATCATTAGGTTCATATTTCTCCTTGTCTCGTAATGCATCTGACTGGCAAAGAGAGTGAATAACGAGGTCAGAGGGGCCGAGGCCGAGGCACAGTACGTCTGTGAGACAAACCAACATGGAGAATTAAGAACAGGCCAGAAAGGCTGAAGCCACGAGAGCTGATGTTAAGAAAACAGAATAATTCAAAAGTGCATAAATGAAACAGACAGTTTAAAGGATGAGGTCTAACATCCAAACAGTTCCTGAAGCGCATCGCAGAATTAAATCCAGGTCTTGAATCCGGTTTAACTCTTAAAACATATATGATATGTGTAGACTTTGATCTTTCATTCTCTGTTACATGAAACACTTAAAACTGATAACTGATAAGTTACAGTATTTTTCATCCTCATATCAAGGATTTGCCTTTATTTAGGATTTAATTTTATATAACAGCAGAGAGTTATAGTTCCAGTGTCTAAGAACAGTGCTGAACACAGAGGGTAGGCAAGTACATGTATTCCTCCTATATATTTGCATTTAGTGTATATTAAGACAACTGAATTCAATGTGAACAGTATCTTTATTTGAATTGTGAAAACACACACACACATAAAAAAGGTTTACCTAAATAAGCAGACACCCTGTGAAATCATCTTATCTGAAGACATTTTTCTGAAGTGCTGGTAAAAAAAAAGAAACCTGAGTTTACTCCAAGTCCACGGTGCAGCTTTGGTTCATCAACAGAATGTGAAACGGGTGCTAGATACAATTTCCTCATATCTCTTTGGCAGGTTGAAGAGTGATCAGTTACAGTATTCAGTCTCAAAAGGCTTTGATCAGTCATGTTTTATACAGTCTGTGAAAAAGGACCAGACAAAATATTTACACAATTGTACGGAACAAATCAATAAAAAATGTGTTTTATTCATATTTAAAGCACATCATTGTTCTTCTTCTGTAGAGTATTCCACTTGGGGGAGCTGAGTTTTGCATATAACCCACTTTCCCCAAAATAAACTCCAACAAGCATCTTTTAGTTTAATTGATGTTAATTTCTATAGAATTTCCAGTATAAACACAAACTGGAGTTTTTGTAAGTCAAAGGACACCCTGATGTCAAGGTTAAAACTGGGCTGAATCTAGCTGAATAAGAGCATGTTTTTAGATATCTGGATCACATGTAGCCATTGATTCAAAAGGGAAGAGTTGGACTTGTTTCACATGGAAATGTGTGTAGCTGTCTTTTGACCAGCAAATCCCCAGATAAGATATGTTCTGTTGATGGTATAATAAGTTATTCAGCAGCAGTGTTCTCATGAAATCTTAACTTTAGGTCATTGTAATGTGAAACTTCATTACTTGTGTTGTTTCATCCATCAGCCAGTACAGAAGAGTTTATTGTGGAGTACATGGTTCATCAAGTCCTCTAATCCATGGAACCCTTCACCGCTGACTGAGGTGGAGCCGTCTTCTGCTTGGCCTTGGTTTTGTGGCTGTGACTGTCACATAGACCTGACTGTCTGCTGCTCGGTTTGCACAGCTCAGGTTGAGAGTTTGAACTGCCGGGCGATCTGGTCGTAAGCAGGCCGGAGGTGAAGGAGCCGGGGATCTGATAAGGGCTGAATCGGAACCAAGGGCGAGAGCTGCGGAAACAGTGGCTCCTGGCGAGCGATGAGGTTGCAGAGGAAGTGGGGAGAGCCGGGGTGAGCGCAGCTGGAGCTGCCATGTAGCAGTATGGATATGACAACAATCCTCCAAAGGGTGACAGTGAGATTCCCTGTATAAAAAAATTAGAGAGTTCATTTGATTTAAAATCTTTCATGGACATCCTCGTAGGAAAATAAAAATATTACTTCAACTTCTGCTTCAGTGATTTGATTTAGTTGAAACTGGTTATATAGTGGAAATCCATTCAATCTAATCCTATCAGGTAACGGTGTTATATTCAACGCTCACTGACCTGCCTGTTGCAATCATATATCTTCATACTGTAATTAAGTCGGTGAGAAATCAAAGTTTGTCTGTCTTTGGGAAATTTAGAGAAAATAAAAAGGTACGTCTTTCTTGATGCAGAGCCATGTGTCTGTGCCCCTCATCACAGGCTGTGATCAGGTCAGCTCACGATGGATTTTACCTTCTACAATTAGAAAAAAGTCACAAAAATATCAGAAAAAACTGCCTTTATTTCCTAGCCCACTAATAATCTTGCAACCGTCTAAAATGTATCTCACACCCCCTTGTGAGGGTCTCCACCTCTAGGTCGAGAACTGCTGTGACTTGCAACACGGCAACAAGTTGACACTGTATTTTCACACTGTCAGTTCAGATTGTTTCTCACCAGGAGCCTTTGTGATTTTTTAATGGATTTTTTGGGAAAAAAGTAACTTCATCAACAACTTATGGATCATCATTTCCCTGCTGAATGATATGATTTTTATTTCATGTTTTCAGGTTGTCCATCCGTCTGATTCTCGTGTACATGATATCTCAGTAACGACATCAGAGAACTTTGTCAAATTTGGCACAAACATTCACTGAGACTCAAGGACGAATTGATTAGAATTTGGTGGTCAAAGGTCAAAGGTCAAGGTCATGGTGACCTTGCAAACATGTTTTTTTGCCAAGATTCATACACTAATTATGACACAATTTAACTCAAATGTCTAACAGGATCAGATGAGGTGATGACATTTTATATCCACAAGATCAAAGGTCAACTTCACTGTGACATCATAATGTTCTGTAAAAACACCTCTGGCCGTTATTCAACACTGTAACTCAGGAAGGAGAGACTGTGACTGTATTTCCTGTAACTTGATTGGTTGGTGGTTGGATTTGTGATTCTAGTTCCTGATTTTTTCAAACAATAATTTCAACAAAAAGTTGTTTTTTAATCAGACCTCACTGCACTGCATGTTCAGCCTAATGGTTGCCTGTTGCTTGGTCAATATGTCAATAAAAGACTCTACTGATTGTATTAACTGTAATGTAATATCAGGTAATCAGTCAATCAGGTAATGACTATAAAAACACAAGTTAAATGGAAGTTTTTCCAAATTACAAATTAAAAGCCACCCAGTTTTAATTTAGTTCTTTCTGTTAAATCATTTACAGAGTTAAAAGCATTAAAGCAGATTACTCTGGATAATCTGCAGATTTCACTGTGAACACTTTTCACTGAAAGTCATTTCAATCTCAATGTAAACCAACAGTTACATATGAAGATTATCCTCAGAGACTACACCACTGTTCCTGGAAAGACACTTTGCTGTTGAGTAAAAAGTGAGGAAGAGTTTTTTTATGATTCAGGTGTACTTATCCTAAAGAGCCAACAAGCTTGAACTACAGCCTATGATCTCTACTTATATTACATTTATTAAAATATGTGGGATATTAGAGGTACCTGAGATGCCAGCATGTGCTGTGACAGGTGCAACATGAAGGGGGATGGAGAGGTGATGCTTTGAGGAGACAGGCCTCCAGTTTCTAGTTCATTTGCTCCAGACAAAGAGGAAAATATTTGTCCCATACCCAAAGTGGGAAAAGCCTCTGGCTTCGCTGACAACTGTCCAGGATGAAACAACATAGGTGCCCCAAGCTTGAGAAGCTGCTGGCTGTGAGCAGCTGAGAAATCCACAGTCTGCAGGTGAGCGGAGCCGAGGGATGATGAGTTCTGTGTCTGCAGCATCACAGGCATGATCCCGTCTTTGATTTCACTCTGGTGCTTTTTCTCCATGGAGAACGCGTCATCTGATGATCTAAACTCTGTTCTGTCCTGTGTTGTGTCCTGATGCTCCTTACTCTTACTGGCAGCATATCTTTTCCACAGTATCTCCTCACTTGTATGTTCAGCCCTGGAACAGCTGGCTTCAGCATGGTCCTCACGTTGTAGATCAAAATCTGAATCACTTCCAGTATTGTTCTCATCTGTGGGAAAAAAAATCATATTAAACGTATTTGTAGTAGTGTTTTTCTGACTTGCTCGTATCTCATTAGTTCACAGTGACGACAGAGGTGATGGACACTTGCGAGAGAGATGACTGAGTGCAAACATCTAGAGCCCTGAAAGAGACAGTGTTCATGTGTGACTGACCCCGAGGCACCAGGAACAGTTGATTCATTGAAGCAGGAAACTATTTTGGTTGTGTCAGAATGAGTCAGACAGTAAACAGTGGTTCAAATCCACCTCCCAAACAACTTCCCTCCATATCTGCATATTCACACCGTCAGCATCCTGGTCCTGTGGTAGTGAAGATGTGTACCATGTACAGTTACTGCAATTCCCACTCCACAGTTCAGTTCTAGCCGGACTCATGTGTAAACCTCTTCCTCCTCTGTCTGTCAACTGTCCAATAAAGACAGATATGATAGAGAAATATAAAATAAAATAATGTAAATGAATTTAAAAAAAATTAGTAAATTAAAACTTCTTAACTTGAGGTCCACTTACTGTCCGATGAAGACCACTCTATGTGGTTGGAAGCTAGTTAGTGTACAATAAGTTAGGCTTTTTTTCTGTTACATATAATGACAATCATCCTCAGTGAGGTGAACAGCTCAGAGCCAACAATAGGCCTTTTTCACAGGAGGCTCCTGTAATTTCAGGGTCCTGCAGGGACTGACTCACTTTCACACTGCCGAGCTTTAATGGCACACTTGACTAGAGTAGTAACACCTGTCTTCCAACTATGAGAGGTTAAAATGTCTGCTGTGAAGAAGGCTGAGAGATGAACTGATGGATGGATAAGAAAACTCCTGAATACTCCTAAAACAAAGAAAAAAGTAAAAGAAAAAGAAAACACAATAAGAACTGAAAATGTTGAATTATAATTGAATAGTTTATTAGTTGCTTTTTATTCATTATTTTCTTCCATTGCTAATAAAAACACATCGGTGGAAGGATCTGTTTGTTTTATCAAAATGAAACTCATATACATGCTTAATTTAATTTAATTATTTTCGTAACATGCCATTTTTATATTTCAGCATTCCTGAGTGGGATTAATTAAAATAAAGGAATCATGATTCTAATGTGCACAGTGAGTCATAAAGGACAGAGGACAGAAGTCCTGTCTGTGTTTCAGGGATTTATTTTTTCATCACACTAAATGTTATTATTACAAAAACTAAAATCTGAAATATGATAAATTATAACACACCCACCCACCACATACATATTTGTACAGGTCCTGAACATCATTTCATATATCTATAAGGTTAAAGGTTGCAAGCTGTGTTTAATATATTAGATCAACACACTGTCCTAAAGAATCATCTGGGTTCATAGAAACACTTCATGGCTTAATATACTGTCAGTGAACCCACCTGGACAGGTTGGGGTGGACATCAGGGGGCTGCTCACTAACTCCCCAGGGGAATAAAAGGGATCACTGGTGCTGGGTTGTTCACAGGAGTCATCAGAATCAGCACTGTCCCGGTCTTTACTTTGGTTCTCATGCAGCAAAGAAACATTCAGCTGTTTGTTCCTGCGGATCACACTTTCACATTAAATACAGACTTCCAGGTCCTTTGCTGTTCAGATGTTTACTGGGGCATAAAATAATTACCTCTTTTCTCGTCTGCCGTTCCCAGTGTCTCTGAATCCTTTGGCAAAAGGATTATTGTCGATTTTTAACTGTGTGATCTACATGGAGCAAAAAAATCTTAAAGTTAGTCAATGCAAAAGTGCAGTGACAGATTAAGTGTAACATCAACATCCGCAAATAATACAAATACATATGTGGAGCTGATGGAGGCTCCATTTTCACTCCAACAGAGCCATACTCATGTTTCTCTAATCTCTCCACACAAATAAAATCCACATCACTGCACGCAACTAGAGGTCTGCTGTGCGTGCATGTGGCTGCGGAGGGGAGGGGTGGTGGTGGTGGGTGGCGGTGGGGGTAGGGGGGTGTTACCTTTTCATTCTGATAGGCNCAAAAGGATTATTGTCGATTTTTAACTGTGTGATCTACATGGAGCAAAAAAATCTTAAAGTTAGTCAATGCAAAAGTGCAGTGACAGATTAAGTGTAACATCAACATCCGCAAATAATACAAATACATATGTGGAGCTGATGGAGGCTCCATTTTCACTCCAACAGAGCCATACTCATGTTTCTCTAATCTCTCCACACAAATAAAATCCACATCACTGCACGCAACTAGAGGTCTGCTGTGCGTGCATGTGGCTGCGGAGGGGAGGGGTGGTGGTGGTGGGTGGCGGTGGGGGTAGGGGGGTGTTACCTTTTCATTCTGATAGGCAGTGACAGCGATGAACTCCGTCTCCGGGAAAACGTAAGTCCGGAAGGTGCTGTATGGAAGCTTCATGATGTCGTTGGCTCTCACGATATGAAATCTGGGTTGGTATTTATGCATTGAATTCAAAATCGTCTGGAAAATTAAAGACATGTGACACATCACTGAAATGATATAATTATAAAATGTTGAAAAAGAGGCAACGAGGTCAATATAAAGTCAACATTAGTCATAAAAGCCACAACAATTCACATTTCAGTTACTTACAAATCCGTGTTTATCCGAAATATTGTTGGTGAGTTTGAGTTTGTGGAAAGCCACGGGCTTGCTCATCCACTGCTCCCCTGTGGACGGGCTGTCAGGGTGGATGTACATGCGCTTTGGCATCTCCGGGTCAGCTTTTCCAGCCACCATCCAGCGGGAGTTGTGAAACTTGTAGCGGCAATCATCAACGGCCACGATGTCCATCAGCAGGATGTACTTTGCTGTTTCATCCAGCCCCCCCACCCTCACTTTGAAAGGCGGAAACATCCTCCTGGAAACGAAGAGTTGACGATTAATTAAACATAATTTGGAGTTTATCATTAATAACGTTGAAAGAGGACAACAGGACAAATGACAGGAGAGAAGAATGGAGAGTTTTTACTTGACAGCAAGAAACAGATCCCATAATAAAATGATTGTGGTGGTAAAATAAGATCTTTCTGGTTTCTTACCTTCCAGATTTGGTGATAACCATCTCAGTTCCCATTTTGTGAAACTGATTCCATAAATTCTTTGATTCCAGTGTGACTTTCGGCTCATCATCCTGACCTTCTTCTGGCTGCGGGCTCTTCAAGGAACTCGGGTAGACTGGTGTCGGATGCTGGTGTCGCAGAGCTGCGCGCAGCCCCGCGTCAGAGGCGGCTGCCCGCTCCGACAGAGGCGCGGAGAGGGAGGCGGCGTCTGGGAGAGTCAGCGCCGGGAAGAACGAGGGCTGAGCGGCGGTGAGGAAGGCTGACAGTGGCAGGGCACCTGGTCTATGAGCGTGGAAAGGATGGTAAGTCATGGCAGCCGCTGTGTCAACTGGATCTCTCATCGGGGCGTCCCATCACACACGTCAATATGATGAAGTCTCACTCTTTGCTGCTGCAGGCGCACGCGCCTACATCCATCCTGCTCCGACCTGATGAAGAGTTTGAATGTTTGCAGCACGTGAAAGAAGGTCACAAGAGGAAATGAGAATTTCCAAAAGTCTCCAGATACTGAAGCAGAAACAAGAAGAGTCTTTAATGCGCTGGTGGATCCAGCGAGGAGAGCAGCGCGCTTTGGAACCATGTGCCAAACTGAAGTGGCACCGGGGAGGGACGCAGAGAGAGGCGGAGAGGCGGTGTTTACACCGTCTCTGTTTCCACCCGGAACACGGTGCGTTAATGAAGCAGTTCTTAGAGAGCCTCACTATCACCGTCTACACTGGGCGTGGCTTGAACCGGACTACGGAGGGATCTCAGGGTTAGATCGGGACAACGAGCATAAATAGTAGAAATAAATACCAGAGCATGAATGAACGAAGATCTCTGGAAGTTTCAATTATTTATGCTAAAAATTATCCTATATGAAAGCCTATATATAGTAATGATAATGATAATGATACAATGTATTTATTATGATCATGATTATTGTTCTAGCTAGAGGTTGCGATAATAATAATAACAACAATAATAATAATAATGATAATAATAATAATAATAATAATAATAATAATGATAATTTGGAGGTCAGTGTTTCTGACATCAGTTTCTGCTGTCCTGACACAAAGGCCTGAATCCACTTCAGAGAAGTTTGCAGATGTTGAAATTAACAGTAACTTAAAAAGAACAACAACGTGTTGTTTGATGAAGTGGGTCTGCATGTGTGTTAATTCATGCGGACTTGGCGCCGGTTTGCTGGCGTCCCACAAAGAGCCAAGAGGTCTCTCCTGTCACTTCACATTTAGGCAACTCTCCAAATCCTCACGTTGCCTGTTCCATTTTCCTCTGTGCTGCAGCTGCTCAGGCTTCACTGCTTTAGCCTTTGTGAACCAGGAGAAAGCTTCAATAAATAATGAACTGTAGAAAAATCCAAGAATCTAAAGGAAAGCAGCACTTCTCATCAAACACATGAAAATTAGGCTCTTCAGCAAGAGTTGAATATTTTTATTATTTACTGCTGTGAGTTCATTTTTAAATCTCCCTTCAATAATGAATCCATCAATAATTATTGTTTAGTAGAGTCTAGATGTTTTTGGTAAAAATCCAAATCGAAATTTAAATTTATATTTAAATGCAGTGGAGTTTTCTTGAGCCTTGTAATCAGCTTTATCTTTCTTTCTTTCTTTTTCTTTCTTTCTTTCTTTCTTTCTTTCTTTCTTTCTTTCTTTCTTTCTTTCTTGTAATACTCCCTGTGAGCAAACAAATATATTTCCTGTAATTTGATTGGATATGATGATTTTCATCATCAGAAGCTTGGACAGTGATTGTCTGTACGTCTCCTACTCACACCTTCTTGTCACTATTCATGGGAGGTCAGATCTTAAAGATATTTTTGTGTGCCATGTCCTCAGCCTCTCATATTGCACCTCAGTATCAGAATAACAAACAGCCTGGTGCCCAGAGCATGTGACTTACATCAGTTTATGTGATGACATCATCACTTAGAAAATAAAGACGTTGAGTGTGAAGCTTTTATAACTTTCCTTTCACAGGACTCATCAGGACTAACAGAAAGATAAACTCACACTCACAGTTAGACTCTCTACCGCTAATCTTCTCTTTTCTTTTCTTTTTGATCTTTAAGATGGAATCTGTAATTAAATGACTTTTTTTCTTCATTGACATAATTTACAGAAGTTTTGGGACTGTTGCATGTTATTACAGAGGTTAGTGTGCAGATAATGCACTATACATTTCTGACATGTTTTCACTCATTGGACTTTACAGTAACATTTGTGCATCTGATTTGCAATAATGTTAAACTTTTTTGCTTTTTATCTATTTATTTCAACTCCTAAAACATGAAGGAGTATTGCATACATGGCTGGAGTGCCCTGTTTTCTCTGTGGGCTGAAGCACTGTGAGTGCAGGCTGAGGTGGAGTGTTGCTTGACAGTTGCAAGGCAGGAAAAGCTCAGGATAGGAAGTGATCTCAGAGGTCCCACAAATGATGAATGGTTCCCAAGACAGTGAAGGGTAATAACTTGTAATCAAAGCCATAAGAGGAGCACAGAGAGGCGTGATAGAGAGAAGAAGGACAGGAAGACATCATTCTCCATGTCTGTCTGTAAACATTCACAGAAATGTGTGGCGTGCATTAGGTTGCCAGCGGCCTTCCACAACACAACACTGTGCCATAAGTCTTGGGTTGAGGAGGGGAGTGGCCGTGGTTGGTTCTGCTTTTCCTGATTCAGCACCACTGTGTGGGACGGTCTGAGACACACCACCATGTTTGTGTGGTGCAGCTCGAGCAGACAGCACGAGAGAAGCGCCAGAACAGGAAGGAGACAATCAATCTGAGTGATGTTGCATGAATTTCACCTCTCTGGTCACAGTCCACACCTGGGACAAATTCAGTAGAATGTTAGATCACTCAGGAGTCAGAGTCAAACAAAGGGCAAGTGAAGTACACAGCACATCTGAAGGCTGGAGAGCTCTTAAATGACAAACGGCAGGAAGACGACAGCAAAGTAACTTTAGTGAGGACTTAAGGCCACACCACAAGTGTTGGCTGTGCTCTGTTTTTTCATCATGGCGTCATACTGGTCACATGATGGACACAACATGTGGATCTGGTTATCTCGACTGGAAGATCTAGAAGCGGAGATCAGTGTAGCTCTAAAAGAAAGAAGCTGAAGAGGGAGGAAGTTCACGTGTTCAGTCAGAATCTTTTCTGTAGTTTGTAGAAACATTTCATGGACTTTCATTACAACATATGAAAAATATGTGTTCATACAGCCACATACAGTTACAGTGTATGTGTTGCTATGTGGAAACGTCCACGCTTGTCTGAGTGATTCACCATGAAATCAGATTCTCAGCCAAAGCTCAGACTTCATTTCACTTTCTGAGTTCCAACAGATGAATGTGAATGTGGCTCATTATTACAAAGGGTTTAAGATAATTAATGTCAGAACTTTGGTCTGTTACTTTATTTACATATCATTGCACTTTTACACCACACTGTGGTACAACTACAGCGTACATAGACTACATACACACAGAGAGAGAAACAGCCTCACTGAACATTTATTGCAGAGTTTGCAGTTCACTTGTACTTGTCCTAAATGTCCATCTCAGATTTATCAATGAACGTCTTCTGGGACTTTTCTAACAGTGAATCATAAACTGACGAGCTGTATTTTGGTTGCAAATCCTTTGCAGCTAATGTTTGGGTGAAGTCACCGACTGACTACTCCCAAGAGACATTTGGTATCTGTGATGCTCTGCTATTCACTCAGCCGTCTTTAATCAGCTGACATGATCCATTCTGTTCAGGAGGTAAAATAACATGAACTTTCACTGAGACAAGTTTTGATGGTAAAGCTTGAATTACACACCGAGAAAGTGTTGACAAAGCAAACGGCTCTCCTGAAAACATCATCATCTCAGCTTCAGACTCAGTTGACCCGTTCGTTTTCAATTTGAAATACTTGATTTGAGAGATCACTGAACTGAAGGTCCTGTAATATAAGCCTGAGGTTCACCAGCTCATTGGAGATCAGCATTTAAATAACTCATGGAACACACACACATTCAGTCATGTACACACTCTTCTCCTGTGTTATCCTGCACTGAAATCCACCAGCGTGCATGAAGCATAGTATTATCAGGGTTTTCTAAAGCCATTAACACTGAGGCAGACTGGTCGGAGGTTATTACTCTGGCTTGACCTCATCCTTACACGCATCACCTCAGCTTTATTTAGCTCAAAGAGGAAATGAAGGCTAGAATCAGAGGCAGGATTGATGTATAAGATCTTTCTTTTCTTACTTTATCCAGTTTTGGTTTGTGTTTTCGGGACAAATTAGTTATCATCTTAAATTAATTCTGTTTTCATGCACAATCTGTGACAGAAGGCCAGTGCCTTTACTTATGTTAGTGGCTTCTCTGCCATTTTCTTTTCTTAATAAGGACGTCATCTGTTTCCACACGTAAGAGTCCAGTGATAGGTGAAACTAGTACTTTGGATTGTGTTTGGCACTGTTGGATTTAATTAGTGGGGTCATTTCTATAGCTGGTTTGAGGCTGCAGGTTCTGGATTTTCACTTTGTGTGGCTTTGTGGATCAGTTGGTCCACCATTTTCAAATATCTCCACAGTATTGAATGGACCTTCATTTTATAGACTCATGTTTCCCAGAGGTTGAATACTGACTTTGTGTTCCTCTGACTTCTCCCCTGACAACACCATGAGGTAACATTTGCAGTCTTAAGAGAAACAGCTCTTTGGATGATTTACCATAAAACCTGGTACACACATGTCCTGGTCCCTTCAGGGTGAAGGAACATAACTTTAGTGATGTCTTAACTTTTCATCTCACTGATGAATCTCTCATCTCATCAGATCTCATCAAAGTGTCCAAAACGCATGAGCCAAATACCAAATAAAACAAAACCAGTGACATTCAATTAGCCTCAGCTGCACTTTGTGTTTTGTGCTAAATAGCAACACACTTAACAACAAGTTAACAAGTCCTGCCTCATAAAGCTGCTGGTGTATCTGTGGACTCTTAGTCTTGCTCTAACGTTGTTGCTCTAGCGTATAATGAAGTAGACAAAGTTAGAAATTAGAGAAGTATTAGACCTTTCATATAAAATACATATTTTTACACAGAACTGATTAAACACTCAATCAACTGAGGAAGTCTCAATAAATAATTAAAACTTTAAAGGAGCTATATGTAAGTTTTGCTATTGCTACATAGCTAATGTTAGCATTAGCAGCTGTTTATTTACTAGTCTAGAAGAAACATTGTGAGTTCAGCATCAATCTTCCTTCCTTTGTTCACCGACATCTGTCTCCAGAGGTGGAGACAAACACCAATGTTAACTCTTGTCTCTATCACGTCTTTTCTTCTACTGAAGCAAAGAAAAGCATGCTAACCAGCTAGCCCGGGCCCGTCTCTTCACTTTCCAGAGGACGTGTTCTAGCCTCTTGTATTATAAGGACAACGATGGCTGAAGCTGTTGTCAGGTGATGATCACCTCCACCTGCTGCTGACAGGAAACCATGTTCAGCACCAGAGAAAACTGACAAACAGTTCCTTTAAGGAAATTTCTATTTACTGCAGTGTAAGTTGTGTTATTGCATTAGGCGTCATACATTTCTGGCCACTCAAGCAAATATTCCTATTGGATTGAAAATGAAATTCCAAGCAGCTTTGCAGAACGCCAGCACACCCAGTGAGTCAGGTCCATCAGTCCGTCAGTTCGTCTGCACCATTCTTGTGAACATGATATCTCAGGAACGCTTTGAGGAAATTTCTTCAAATTTGACACAAATTTGACTGTGAGCAGACACGGAGGCGTCCAAACACAAGTAGTGATTCTAGATTCCATCATTTTGTCATAAAATGTAATTTTTTACTCAGAAGTTCAGACAGAGAGAAAGAAAAAGAGAGCTACAGCATATGATTCTTGCAGCATTTGAATGTATGTGAAATTTAGTGCAAATGGCTGGTGTGAGTGTCCACTGACCTGTGAGAGAGACAGACGCTTCATCTACCAGATAAACCTAATGCTGCAGTAATGGGTTTTGGGTTGCATTAACCCATTTGTGGCGGTGTTTCAAGTCCAGACTCTGAGCGTCTGGGATTCCAAACTAATCTAATGACAAAGACGCAGAGACACAACTAATTATAAGGAGAGGGTCAAATCACTCTTCTTGCTGCAGGGACTATAAATATATGGTCCCAAATTTAATCAGGGCCTAATAGACACGCTGTAGGAGACGCCAGTCAATTCTAACCATCTTAAAGCCTCATGAACTCCCAGTGAAAAGTGGTGTTGCGTACAAAATGTCCAGTGGCTCTTGAACAAAAGCATCTTTTGTGCACGTAATGAAATTAAGAAATATTTTTGCTTCCTAAACAAGTTAAACATTTGACTCATTGGCATGGCAGACAGGCGTCTTCTGTTGGAAATGAGTCTATAATGTTTAATAGAGATGACTCCCTGTCGAGCCACTGTCGCACCAGTATGACTTTGTTTGTTTAGAGTTATTGGATTTACAGGAAGACGTGTTTTACTACAAATCCATTTAACAGGCTTTCAGAGGGACTGACAGTCTAAACAGGCCGGTGGCTGTGTGGCTCTCAGCTTTGAAGCTTCAAGTATAAAAACTGAAATTGTCATATAATGTGCAACGTTATTATGTATTCATGCATACACTACATGTTGAGACAGTTGGAAATATCAAATATTGAGATATTGGTTTGAACCTTAGATCTACTATTTATGAGAACATGCTGCTGTTGAGCCGTGAAACCAACTTTTGATACTTTAAACATGTTGATAATTCGACTGAGAATAAAACTGGTCAAATATAACTGAAGACATTATTAGTTGCAGAGGTTTGAACCTTTATCTTGTGAGATCTCTGGTTGTTTTGCTGCATTAGATTTGCTATTAAATCATTTACCCCCTGTCTCTCTAAGGCTATCACTCCTGTGTTTTTCTGGGATCCAGAAGTGTCAGAAATCCCTTCAGAGGGAAGCTTATGTGAAGCTGCCTTTTAACTCATCTCCACTGCGCCTCTCCTAAAAGTCTTTTTGGAGCGTCATCTTTCAGTTCTTCCTCAGTTTTCTCATAGTAGCGGTTGAGAGTCTGTGCATAACACTTTCAACACTTTCTGTGTTTTTTTTTTTTTTTTCTGAAAGCAAAAGGGACCTTTCATAGCTAAAAAGCCTGCCTCCATGCTTGAGGGCATTTGACAGTGGTGGTTGGGACCTGAGAGGACAAGAGGACTCCACAACACTCAATATTACATGAAACTCTGCGTAGCTGCTCGGCTCTCCAGCTCACTTTACAGAGGAAAATCTGTAAGGTTACAGCCTCTGATAATTCCTTGACTACATTAACATAACTGTCTTTTTCAAACAGTCCCGGTGATTTAAAAACAAAAGACATAATACTCTTACTGTAGGTGCTGAGTGCCCAGCAGGTTTTATATTAACAAAGTACAGCTGAGGATGATGGGAATGTCATTATTTTTGCAGGTTTGGCCTGATGGTGGACTTGATGAAAAGTTAAGGCATCACCAAAGTGATCAGAAGTTAAGGGGAACATGAATATCTGTAAGCACAATACACAAATAATCAATAGTTGTAGTCTTTCAAAGGTAGCATCAGAACAAAAATCAGGGGATCATCAAGTCATTAGAATTAATGCTGGATGTCTGTAGAAAATGTTTTGGCAGTCCATGGCAATTAGCTGGATATTTCAGTCTGGACCTCAGAGGTGAGTGGCCAGCATCACCCACAGAGCCACGCTGCTAATGTCCCGGCGAAGAGGTGAACTCAAAGTGGAGAAAATATATTAGATTTTATATCATATCATATATACTGTATATATATATATATATATATACAGTATATATATATGTGCTGCTGTGGGTCGCCATGAATGTTATGTTTGCCCTGATGGACACTTATTGATTAATTTCCTGTTTTATTTTGCAGCAGAGTTCCTTATGTGTCCACTGTGTTTTTACTCCCTGTCTTTGTCTTGCGTGTCCCTCCTTGTTGATTGCCTGCCCCGCCCTCATGTGTTTCACCTGTGTTCAATCACCCGTCCCTCCCAGGTGTGTATTTAGTCTCTCCTTGTCTCTGTCCATCTGTTGTTCTCCTGCTCTGGTGAACTTCTGTTGAGTTTTTCCTCAGTGGTTCCTGGTGTTTCTTGTTCTGTAACTCCTCATGTTTCCTGACTGGATTTTCCTGAGCTTTGACTTCTGTTCATGGGTTTTGTTTTGCCTCACCTCCCCAGTTTGGATTTCTTTTACCAATTCAGTTCAATCTTTTGTTTTGGCAATAGATAAACCAGTTTACTGCAACAACTCTGCTCCAGTTGCCTGTGTTTGGGTCCAGTGAACTTCAGAACCTGATAATGAGTCATTGCCTGCAGCTAAACTAAGGACTGAATAGGACGTATTCCTCTGTCCTTGATGAGTGAGATGTCTGTTCCTAGAGAAGTCAGTCTTTCCTTGAATTTCAATTTAACAGGGTAATTTACTAATCCCTCTCTGTGGCTCACCCACTGTAACACACTAGTGGCATCACTGTACCAAAGTTGGTGTGACTGATGCGGTCAAGCCACTAATCTTATCTCAGCACTTGCACATGTATCAGATAGCACAGCTGAATGGTTAGCTTGTGTATGAGTGTGTTAGCACCTGTGTTTCGGCTTGATAAATGTAGGGGTTTAGCCTTTAGTGAAACAATCCTTCACTAGTCAGAAACAGCACCTAATCCTATATGTATATTCATTCTCTGAACTGTATATTTAACTATGTTCTCAGTGTTGCTCAACAACCCATGTTGAATAAAATAAGTCTTATGTACAGAAAAGTAAATATTCTTTTTTTCATTAATGACTTCTGGACCTGGTTTACCATCTGCCATCATCTCAGAGTTAACTGTTCCACGCTGGGTTGATAGTTGACACAAGTAATTTCAACTTTTAAACATTTCAATAATATGTTTTATAGCATTAAATGTCAGTGTTTGTGTGGAGACATGTTCATCAAGAACACAAAGAGTGAAACAGTTTTGAAACAGACAGAAGGAGCTGCACAGAAACATGTAGATATATCCCACAGCTTTGCCAGGTAGCACCAGAGGCGGACTAAGGTTAATCACAATTAGGGCTGCAGTGATTTACACATTATATCAGAGCATCAGTCAAGTGCTGAGGGATCTGAGCCTAGGAAAAACCAAGTCAACTTAAATTGGACTTGGATGTAATAAGATCAGAGACACTGGCGGCTAAAATGGGGTGTCTTTGTAAAGTGCCTGAGCTGCTGCTCTACTACAGGATGAAGAACTGAGAGAAGCTCACAGCTGACTTACTGGCATTTCAGGATATTTAGATAATGAATGGCTTTCTGTTGTTGAACTGATTGAACTGATATGTTTTAATTGCACAGTGACTTAGTGCTGCATCAGATTATTTGTCTTGTCACAACTAATTTCTGTCCTTTTATGACCCCTCTTAGCTTTGTTCCACATTTCAGGTTACATCTGTGCTCTGGGGATTGACCAGTGGTGACCTTACACCCCCAACAAGATTATCTTAAGATTCACACGAAAAATTATTCATTCACCTCCGAGGACGACAGAAGACGTATTCCCAGCGTCTTGCTTGCTTCTATCCACGTTAACCAATCCCACTTTGACACTAAAAGTTCTATTAAATTATCTTGTTGCTGTCAAACTTTAAATTGGTTTCTCTCTGGGCCACTGTTAGCTGTCATGTCAGTGCTTAATGCAACCTACCGCTACACCTTCACCTCTGATGTTCCCAGTATGCAATCCGGCTCAGGTCCAGTGCAATGAGCCTCTCAGGAATCCTGTTCTAGTTCACCTACATTCAGGTCTCAAGTCACATTCTCCATCTGTCTCTAGACGTATGAGACTGTTTTGTGCAGTGAAAATGATTTCATGATGGGCTGGAAGGAACGGACAAAAATTCTCCATAACTTTACTCCTTAAAAAATGTAAACAGGTGAGTTATACATTGGCACTGGAGGTTGATGCTTGATGAACTTTTTTAAAGGTTCTACAGTATATTTATTTCAGAAACCCTTGTTCTTAATGACTCTGGTGGAACTGCAGTCATCATCCTGCTGCACGTGTTCATGCACATGCTCGCACATGCTCACACTCAGGTGGGCGCCAGCGAGCATCAGGGGCATCGGAGAGAGGTATTGACTCAAGGCCCTCAGGAGTGAGTCTAATTTTTCAAATTACGTTGCAGTACAGTCTCACAATGCAGTGAATACATGTAGATTCCTTCACATTCATACGTATAGTACCTTTAATGAATGCTTCATAACACACTGTACTAGATTGTACACAGTTATAAGGCCATGTTAAGTGTTTATTAACATACAGTACTTGTCAGCAAGGAGGTTATTCTATTTCTTGTTATTTCCAGGAAATGAAATAATTCAAATTTCTTAATTCTTCTACTCAATTATTGGATGAGTTACCATGGATTTTTTTGTATATCCATAGTTCCCAAACACTGTATTCTAATGATTTTTCCTCCAGCCCTCCCGTATATGTTTTCATATTTGTAGCATTTTTATATGTGGAGCACATTTCCCTTAATGTTTGTGCTTCCTCTCTTTTATGTGCTTCGTCCTCAGGGGCCACCGTATATCACACAGAAACAGCACTGGTGTAAATTTATCTCGAGGTCTTTCTTTACACTCACTCCTGACTGAATACATTCAGTTCTTTTAACTGTTTTTTCTTGTGTGTATCAGGAACATTTATATCACACATCCATCGTCCTTGTCATCTTGTATTCAGTACCACAGTGTAAAGATCCTGTGTGAGGGCGTGGTGGCACCAGACTGCAGTCCGCATGTAGCTGCAGCCTGTCACCAACTCTCGGGCTCCTCTGCAAAAGGCCGTGCCGATGTCAGTTGTTCAGTCTTCACAGGTTCGCTGGAGACGTGTTGGTGTGTTGTGTGTTTGTTGTTTGGCTCAGTCCAGCTGGAGTCTGCTTTCCGTTACAGGGGTTTGTGTTGAGTATGTGAAAGTGTTGCCGTCAAAAGCAGCAGACACACTGGCAGTGACAGAGGAGGCACAGCTCCCAGGCTTCCAGCACATCCTCCTGCCTTCACTCTCACCTTAATCCAAAGTGAAAAGACAACACATTCCAGTGATACACATTCAGTGACTTGAGAGCTGTCTCCATCGCCAGCAGGGAATTAGGAATGAGATGAGTCAACTGTTTCTTTTCAATACTCCCCTCTGTGTTTTTACATCTGTGAGTGTCTGTGTGTCTGTGCACATACCCAGATTTGGCACAATGACAAAAACAGTAAAGGACAAACAGCAGTAACAAGGAAGATCAGACACTCATGTCTCAAATGAGTTCCTTTGTTCATTTGTTCAACAAGGATTTTAAGAAATGGAATAAAAAGAACGTTTGTCTCTTTCTTACCAGATTTACAGCGATGATTTCATTTTCATTCAGACATAGTTTTTCATTTATATATGAGCAGTTTACTTTTTATATCTGAGATTCTGGCTGAATCTTCTACTGGACGTATATTTCTTTTCTTTTAAACTTCATTTTGTTGTGATTGACAGACAGCAACCTGCTTTATATTTCTATACTCTTTCTATTCATTTTGTGTTTGCATCCTTTGTCATAATCATGGCACCACTGCAGACAGTCCTTGGCTGACATCATCTAAAATGTCACATCAATGCCAGCTGCCACTCTTTAATCCCACCATGACTCAGTGAGTCTGTGCAGGTTAGCTGTGGTTAAACCAGACATTTTAAATTGTCCATGGTCAAGTGAACTCTGTCCATTTAACTACTTTATTATAAGCAGTTGCTCCCCACAACCACATATCTGACCCCATCACCACAACAGGCTGAGCACTGCACAGACTCAAACCTCACCATAACAAATATACTGTGTGTGAACTCACTACATTTATACTTTATTACATCTTTCAAACAACACAAACATCTCTCTCCAGCAGTTTGACACTTGTTGGGACCATATTTGGTGTCCAGCTCATGAGGTAGAGCTCAGACCCAACACACTTCAGCACCAAACTCTACAAAACTCACCAGATGCATTGCAAGGTACATACACAGTTTAGAACATGTTACTGCCATAATAAATTCAATCACAAACTTACCCTCTACACCGGGTTTTCTTGGCAGCAAAATGCCTGATGAACCATTTGAATCATAGACTGTCCTGAGGTATGTCAGTGTATGGATCTGCGTGCAGCGGCTGAGGCTGAGCTCGTGTTTTCTTGTGCGACAGCAGAAGCTGCCAGTGAACCTGCTGTGGATGAAGGACGTGTTTCAGTGTCCGGTCCAGTACTCGGTCTTTTACACAGGTGGTATTCTGCCGTCGTCATGGCTAACGCCTCTCTCTTCACTGACCACGCTAACATCAGTGCCTGTGTCTTTTTGAGAAATCCAATTCATTTTTTGTGTCTCTTTAAAGTAACTCCTGCTCTCGCATTTCTTCTTCTTTTGCTTTTGAGCACCGCTCTCAGGTCCCAGGCTGTTGCACATTGCAACATGACAACACCATGACATCTAACTGACCAATTAGTGTTTATGAGCTTGTAAAATTATCATTATTGTTGTTGTTGTTGTTGTTGTTGACAGTCAGAGGCCTTTTGTAATTCCAAGCCCCCGAGTTTCAGCTTGTGCATTAAACCACAGAGATTGTCAGGAATAATAACGGTGCTGACAGAGAGTGTGTCTCCACATTTTACTTTGGGAGTAACAAAGTAAAATGTGGGGCAGGGAGGATCTATGATGGAAATTCATTCATAATTTCTAGAAGCTTGTTATTTCTTCTTGACACACAAAATACGTTGCCACTGATGTATGAGATTAAGGTCTGTACACAGTTTAATCAGGTCAGTGAGATTACTAATAGACCTTTTCACAAAAAACTGTCTCCATCTGGGTGTCAGACAGGATAACACTTCTCACCTTTCATTCACTATGATGACCCTCTATGGCGTTATAATCCAGGCTTTGGAGGTTTGATCAGAGTAAGAGTCTTATAGGCAGATAGGTCAGATGGACATCTGAGAGCAAGTATGGCCTGAGGACACATTAGCCAAGGATTAAACACAGTTTTCTGCCACGCTTACATATGGTGACAAAACTGCCTGAACAAAAAAAGAGTACATCCTTCACACACCATAAACTTCTCAGCAGGTCAGCTAATCATTGTGTCCCACAATTCTCTTTGAAATCTCATTAGGTTGACAGCTGAAATGTCCTGCTCTTAGCACACTCTAACACATTTTCCCCAAAGCCTCTTGTATGATTTTTGTATTAACCATTGTTATATATTGACAGTATGTACTGATATTACCTCAATTCACCAATAACAAAACAATATTTGCGCAATCAAATGTTGTCCCAGACTTTGAGAGATTACTAAAACCATCCTCATACCTGCACCTGTCAGTCTGACTTAAACTTGCCCCTCATGTGTGCGAGGGGAAATAGATTTTACGGGGAAACAACCACAGGATTTAAACACAGTAAGCATCTTAACCTCGTCAAACCTCTAAATCCAGCTCCAACAATCTTGGGTCAGATCTCTTGCTCTGAAAAACACACACCCAGTGTCATAACATTTGTCCAAAACTGTCCCATACCACAGGCTCAAAGAACATGGCAGACTTGTGGGGGAGGCAGCTGTTGTTGAACATTATTCCTTAACTCTGTGCTTGAGAAATCCACGTTGAGTGTGCTCGTATAATTTGAACAGATGACGCCATTAATAGATACAGACACTACAAATAAATTTGTCAAATTGAAGTTAAGTGATCAAACATTTCCTCTTTAACATTGAACATTTCACAGATGATGGTTTGTCATAAAGTTATCTTGGTTCCCGTTATCCACTATCCACCGAAGCCTGTTTGGCCATAATAAGATAAGATAATGAGAATAAGATGACTGTGGTACAAACTGTCGTTTCTGTTCACTCATTCTTGGAAAAGGGAATACGCTCTGAGAACAGTGAAGTGAACCACTTGAAGCCCGATCTGCATCTTGGTTTTTTTTGTTGTCCCCTTTAAGTGAAGCAAACGATCAGCTTTTGATATCAGTTGATTGGAAGGAATCAATATTCAGTTTTTTTCATGTTGGAATGTTATTATGATTATTTGAGGTAAATGCTGTCATGTTTGTCAGTGCACTCCTACAGATGATAATAAGTTGCATGTAACAGCTGTTTTGTCCTCACCCAATTCAACTTAAAACTCATCCATCCACAGAAGTGCAGTCTGAACAAAATCATTTCAAATATGTTTGATATGTGGTATATGTTGATACAGTTTCAACCAATAGATCAAAAACAGCTGAAGGAAAGCTTTTACATTTTAATACCAGTGTACAGCCCAGCTCACCGGCATTTTTAACAAGATTGAGTCACATCAGAGGAGTGGGTAATGGGAATAATCATCTTATTTGGTAGAGCGATTAACTTATTACATTATTCCTAAATCTAGATCCACAGGTGTCAGTAGATTCTTGTTGCCCACGGTTACCTAATAACAAAAACATTAAACACTTTAAAAATAGTAGTATATTAAAGTATATGTGAAATAAGGTGGTCTATCTTCACTCTTCCAATTCCTCTTTTATACCAAGGACACAATCTGTTAATTCTGTCATAGGCTGTTCAGCTCTTGCAGCTGGTGTCTTTTTAAGTTGTAGTAACCTGGTAGAGCACGTACCACGCAGGTTTAGTTGTGACCGCAGCAGCATGGGTTCCAGTCCCTTTGCTGCATGTCGTCCCTTCTCTCTCTACCTGACTTTCCTTTCTCTCTCTCTCTCTCTCTCTCTCTTCTCTCTCACTGTGCTATCACAACAGAAGCAGAAGAAAAAGTGCTGGTACAAAATCAGTACATTACATTTTGAGAGTGGGTTGTTGTCTTGACAACTTGCAGTTTTGAACATCATTATCATAGTTTTTAGTTCATTTGGTGTCATCACATTATTTCCAGCATAACTCCACCAGTTTCAAATTGACTGGGGGTCTGCTTGTGCAGCCAATCTGAACCTTTAAATATTGTATTCATTCATCAAAATACAATATTAGCATAAAATCCACAACAAGCTTTTTTAAAAATAAAAATTATATGTAACATAAAAAGAAAGAAGAAGGTCACTCCATAGCACTTTCTCAGATTACATTCACTCTATGCACACGTTCTGCAAAGTGCAGAAAAGGGTGACTTTGAGCTGCAGGCATTTCTGTTTTTGTCTATGAGCAAGAGAGTGACTAAGTGAGAGGACCGAGACACAAGAGAGAGAGGAAGACTGTGGAGGAAGACGCTGGACTGTGTGATAGAGCCATGAAGCGTAATACGAGGCTGATGACTGAGTGTGACTGTGTGAAGGTGCCATCTGTCTAAATGAGTGACTCTTCTTGTCTGATCACAAATGTACATCGTGGAAGTTCTCCGTCTAACGGGAAGCTCCATGTGATCCTGGCCGACAACACAGACCATACTGTCTGGAGGCGTCAATGTGGAGCCAGACCTCATGACCTTCCACCAAGGGAAGACATTGTGTTGCAACAAGTCCCCCTATTCATCAGCTATCGTCGAGATCAGCAAATGAACATAACTAGAAGCATTCTGATTCACCACGAGATGTCCATAAACCAGACCAGTGCCACAAACAGGGCCAGAGAGGCAACAGGTAATCACAACAGGACATTTGCCACATAAATAAATTAATAATGATGGAGAATCATAAGTCTGTGAGTCTAATCTTTTACAAGAATGAAATAGAAGAGAAAAAAAAGAATCTCTATGATGAAAATTGTTTTTGATCACACTCCTGCCTTGTTTAGTATTCTTATTTGAGTCAGAGACGGAGAAAAGGAGGGCACGTCACCTCCCATCATCTGGAGAAGTTTCTCTCCTCATCGCACTCTGGAGCCTCCCACGAGTGGCAGAGGGCAGGACTGTTGAAACACCACTGATACTGTCAGAAGACACTCTCATCCTCACAGCCCTCCCTGCTCCTGTCCACACTGAGAGTGTGAAGGTGCCACATGAACATCAGTGCAATTTAATTATTGATATTTCATGGGACAGTCTGGGGGGACAGGGGAATGTAAATGTTTGTTGTATAAGTCAGAGAGACGGAGGAAAGAGTGAGAGGAGCAGTCAGAACAGGCAGGTGAGTAAAGTGTTAGTCCAGCACCAGCTCTAAACATCCTGACTCTCATATCTGTTTCTATGGAAACATCTGTTTCTCCACTCATTTATTCAGGCTTTTCCTTATATTTGTCACCAGCCTGCATGTGTTTGGCTATCAGTAAACATGCCTGGAGTGATTAGAGAAGGAAAGTGAACATGCTACTCAGATTAAAGGTCAGCACATCAACGTAGTCTCCATTATTTTATTTCAAGTTGAATTAACTGAAAACAGCTCCAGTCGTCCTCCTATGTGATCTATCACCTGGCTAAATGAGCTCATGAAACCTTCCGACGCCACACACACACACACACACACACACACACACACACACACACACACACACACACACACACACACACACACACACACACACACACACACACACACGCACACACACACACACACACACAGACACACAAAATCCACTGACCGCAGTTGGGGATTTTTTTTTGTTTGTTCAAAAAAATCAAGACGAATCAGGAAGCATGCGATCCATTAAGTGTGCGTGTGTGTGTGTGTGTGTGTGTGTGTGTGTGTGTGAAATCCATTTAACTATGAAAAGATGAAATCATTGTGTATTGTAAGTGGGGGAAGTAGACTGGGGTTAGCTGCTTCTTAGTTGCAGCCTCCTCTGGTCGGAGCTCTGGTCTGTATCTGCATCATCATGTCATGAATATGAGGGAAACGAGAGGTTTAACAGCACTGGCATGTAAGAAATGTGGTGTCTGAAGTGTGTATGTATATTTGTCGCATTCACTTTGCTTTCCAAGTCCTTACTAGTTTGCTGTGATGATGCTTATTTGTGGGAGAGCATTGGGGGGGGGGGTAGAAGGAGAGGTGCTGGACACTGTGACGCTCCACTGGCTGATGTACAGTGACAGACTGTCTGCAGTAAGAGAGGGATGGTGCATGTTAGGCAGGTCAGCTTGAAATATTCAAGTCAAGACGTGGCTATCATAGATCTGATGTGTGTGTGTCGCAGAAACACACCAGGAGTGAAGACGAGAAATGTGTTCTGGTACAAGTAAATGTTCAAGTACAGTAAATGTCACAGTGACATCACGTCGCAAGAAAAAAAAAACCTCCAAGTGAGTCAAGTTTCCAAGACTATAGGAGTGTCTGAGGTACAGACTCATCAGCACTGGCCTCGTTTCTCAATATCCAGTGACAACAACTTCCTCTGTTCTGATGGTAAAAAGAATTACAACTGACACTGCAGCGTCTCGAGAGCTTCTTCTGCTCACATGCAGAGGACAAACTGACAAACTGCTACACTGCTCAATAATCAGCATCTATCAAATATAAATGTTAAATGCACCTTTATTTCTATATTTCAAAAGTTTAATGTCCCATTAACAGGAGGAGTTTTTGAAGATTTAAGAAAACAATCTAATACCAATGTTTTTTCTCACTCGCTTGGTCTGGAGCTTTTGACCATATCATGTGATCTTCATCAGCAGATGTCGTTTGCTCAGTTCTCATTGATCTACAGAGCTCCATGTTCCATTATTCTCAGCACTCTCAGGACCTCTCTCACATGTTGGTTTAAAAATTGATCTTGACATCGTTCTTGACCTTCGTCTCAACTTGTTGCTAAAGTGTATTTTCTGGAACGCATCGGTGAACAAAAAGCAAAAAACAAGTATTAGTAGTAGTCGTTAGTCATTTTCATTTTCAGGCGCTGTATGTTACTGACAGCAGATGTTAGATTTTCTAACTAAAGGTTGTGACAAGATACAAAAGAGAGTAGTTACTGTAAATCTGTGGTTCTCAAACTTTTTCACAAAGACCCAGAACTGACACAAATTAGATCACAGAACCTCATCTGAGTTCTACATTTGATTACAGAACGTGTTTGAAGCACATGGCACCCCACTTTGAGAACCACTCCTGTAAAGGCTGCATGATAAAGACACAGCTGTTCAATCCCTTCACTTTACTGCCATCTCCTGGAACATGATGTAACTGCAAGTGCACCTACTGAAGTGGCTCCAGGAATGTTGACTTCAGTAAACAGAAACAGCAGCAGGCAGCAACCTGCCTCAGTTCACAGGAACATGTTTAAGTCATTGATCATATCATTTAAAACTGTGGATAGAGAACTCAGTCAACGACAGCACAGAGTGGAAAATGGGAACTTTATTACAACACATAGACACTATATATCCAGTCACTTTCAAAGCATGTAACGTATATAGTTAGACCTGAAAACTGGCTGCAGTGGATATGAAGCCAGACACAAGTATTGTAATTGTCAAAACACACCACATGCTCATTAATATCCATTACCTCTGGACACTTCACAACATACAGAGTAGATCTGAACATGCCAGACTCCTGAAAAACAATTACTTTGCATAATAATATACTGTACAAACTCCTATTGCATATTGACGTACTGTACAAAAACGAACAGACTGCTGTTGGAAAACATCAACCACATGTCGCAGGTTCAGTGTGCTCCAGTGTGAATGGGAAAATGACGCCGGTGTAGAGCTGAAGGTGCATGATGAACGGTTGAGGCTCGGCCACTCTTACATCAACACCTCCTGGAGATTCTCACCTGTCTGGGTCCCGAACATGTAAAAACGTGTGGAAAGCACCTCTGACTCATGTGCTAAGGCAATCATGACACTTTAATGTAAAAATAAGGCAAACAAATCAGCAAGAACAGTAAGTGAGCTGCCATATCAACATAAGTTAGAACTCTTATCAATTTGATCATTTACTATAAACCAAGAATCGGGCACTTACTGTATTCAATAAACATACCATGAGGATTTAAACAAGTTACAGAAGCAAACCATACAAGAATAAAGTGGAAGACACAAACTGTGACAGTGTCTCATGGACACTTGGAATGAACTATACAAATAACATCAAGGTCAAAGCAGACTCCAATCCACCTGCCACTGATACAGGTATTAATCCTGGTTTCTACAGTACGTAGACAGCCCACGCAGCCAGCAGCCTGTACTCCTGCCTCTACTGTTTAAACACGTGTACATCTACAAAGGCCCAGGGACTCAGATGATAAATTGAGGTGCTTGAAATAAAACAATGACAATCCATTAGAAAAAGAATCATTAAAAGGGCCGGTTCACTCAAAGAGAGACTGTAGTATGTTTTTTCTAATTTGGGTGAACTGACCCTTTAACACTGTTTCATAAGTTATGCATAAGATTCACCAATTAGCTCAGTAACAATTGATGACACATAATTAGCCACAAAACAAATAATACAAACTTATAATCAGTACCCGCAGAGTTCCCTCGGACCATTGCTCGTCACTTTCTCTCCATTCAATGCAGCCTACACTATTAACCACCAGCAGGGGCTTCCAACTGGACAATGTAAGATGAAAACTAACCATCAACAACAGTAGCATATTTCATCTTAGAGCAAAGATCTGAGTCGTTAACCCCAATCAAGGAAAGACTGACGTGTTGTATCATCCAACAGGTCGAAACAATCTAAAATAGTTGATTCATTTCATAAAAATCTTGACTGGAAAATCGTCACAATTCATGTGAACTGATGTTACGTCAGATTGTAGTGATCCGTCTTCTTTAAAATACATATTTTGGATATACTGTACATACTTCTAAGTATGAAAATAGATTGTGTAGATTGAACAAATCTAAAATTGAAATTTTAAATTTCCAAACAGTAAAATTTAAAGAGGGAGGGGCAGGAAGAAGAGCAAGGGGAAAAGGTTAAAACATCAACACATTTACAATCTCAAATTTCTCACATATTTACAAAAACAAAGACTTTGTATAAAAGTATACATCTAGGAACAGGCCTGTGGCACACCTAGCACATGAGCAACGCTGACATGATGCAGATTATTCTTCTAGTCTGAAGATAGAAACACTTTCTATAAGACAGGACTCAGCACACACACAGGGCGGCCTTGTGGTGCTGGTTGAGGATCCTGCGTTCCTCAGAGGAGCTTCTTTCTCTTTTCTGAGCACGGCTCTGATGGGATGACTCACTTGATGCTTTGCTGTGAGGCGTCTTCTGGGCCAAACTTTTATTGGGGGACCGGCCGAGCTGACGGTGAGGACCTTGGAGTCCAGGCGGTGTGTGCGGAGAACGGCGAGACCTTTTTAACGGAGGAGCGGAAGTACCACAGTCCATTTGGGCTGTTGAGTCTTGCTTTTCGAAAACTTTCTCTGAACCGTCTGAGGGGGGCAGTGTGGCCCGCACAGAGTCCACATCAGGTAAGAGCTGAGCCGTGGCACAGAAAGCTGCTTCATACAGCCCAAAGGTCTGCTCCAGAGACGAGGACGTCTCTCTGAAGGGGGAGGGGGCATTCACTGCATCACTCCGCTGAAACAAAGACAATCAAAAAATAACATTTTATTAAAATATAATTATTGAACATATCTATATGATTATTACATCTAATTAATAATAAAATACACATTTATAAATGTAAAGCACTTGAATTTCAGCCTTTTTTTCTTGTCAAGAATAAAGAAAAACTTTGAAACACAACTTGCCATTCATCAGTCTAACATTAAAAATGAGACACACAGATGAAAGCTGTAACAATGACTCATGGACTAAACTTATGGAAATAAACAATAGTTTAAAACAATATTGGATCAAGATACGTTCAAATGGTTCTACAGTTTCAGGTGTGCTGCATGCACAAGTGATAATGTGGATTATAGAGGATGTGTAGGCAGTAAATATAAACATATGACTTTCTATTAAAGAATGCTAAAGGTGGGTAATTAGGAAAGTAGGCACAGTCATGACATTCACTTCAATACATTTTGAGAAATTTAGTAATTTGTTTCATTTCGTTGGCACTGTGAATTAGTTTTGCAAAATTTAAACAATTTCAATATATTTGTATTGTTGGTGTTTTTGGCAAAAACCAAAGGTCCGACCTACAACCAGCTGATTGTCATTTTACTAAAGCACAAGTCTCCAGTGTACAAACTTTGGTAGAAACCTGCAACATAATTTTTTGGACTGATGTCAGCTGTTAGCTGCTCTACCTGGGAATAACACCATCAGTGTATCAGTGAATACTGAACATTTGTTTTTTAAATAAGCAAAGCAGCCTTTTCAGTGTCTCCCTCTGCTGACTCTCTCCATACTTTCCTGCCTTTAAATTATACAGTGAGAGCAGAGTTCAGAGCACTCGTGATGATAACTGTGTGTAAATAACAAAGACAGTCAGTGTTTTTGATCTGGCTACATCATTTTCATGAATGACTGTGGTGAATTGTGGGCAACACATTTAAAGAAGTGAGTGATCCACAGCTGCATTGTGGGACTTTAACGGCAGTACGACTGAATCTAATAAAACAGACTGGAATAACTGACTGTGAGAGGATTCTGTCACTTTTATATCCACCAGGTTCAACATGTTGAGTCAGACTACTGAGCTGATCGTGTTGCTGACACTTCTGATACTTTTGTTACTGAGCAGTCACCTCACTACCACTCCAGGCATGTCCATCCCTCATGTTCTTCTCCATATATCTCATCTTCTTCATAAAACATGCCATCCTCATGCTCCGCCTGTTGGCCCCGAAAACAAAGAGTGATTTGGTGAACCAGTGGTCCACTGACACAAACCGCTGGTGTGACCGTTGGCGTCTATGAACCATCATATTTAAACTGTGAAAGTATTACAATGACAATAAAAAATGGATTGGAATATATAACGGACAATACAGTGAATAGCAAACAACATACAAACACACAAAAATATTCAGTATATTTTTCCATGGTCAGAGAGGTCGCCATCAGTGACCGGCTCTGCATTTGGAAAATATCTGTCATTTTGCTGCATGACTTATATGGTTCATCCTAATGACACGTTAGCAAAGGAGGATGCAACAAAGCTATGGCACTGACCTTCGGGACCTCACATGTGTTATAAGGAGTTCCTGGGAATGGTACATGGTCAATTCCAGTAGCCATGTCAACAACAATCTCATCCCGATGCATAGGGATGGGTGGTCCTCCGCGCTCCTGCAGCGCCAGGACGATAACTGTGGTGTTGTCTGCACGGAGCATGCGTTCTTTCCAAAACAGCAGCGCTGTGCATCCCAGCCGCCGAGCACAAGACATTCCTTTGGGCCCCTTAAGAAATAAACAGGAGAAGAAATGCAACTAATAAAAATATTCCTTCTCTGATTTTATCCTCTCAAAATTGTAACTATTAAAAATGCAAAACCACATTCGACTCTGAACTCAGTGAGTTAATATTAACCATTACATACCACCATTTTGTCATGGCTATAACACATATTAACAGCATTCTTGGGTGGCATCATGTTCCATAGTCCATCGCTGCCGAGGATGATGTAGCGATGCCGCTTGGGGTCAAGGGTCATCACAGTGGTGTCAGGCTCTGGAGAAACCACAAACTCCCCACTGTAGAAATCATAGCTCCAGAGATCACCTGTCAGCAAGTGAGACCATATTCCACTTAATTACACAAAACATTTTCATTTCCAATATACCGTCATTTTTTGGATCCTAATCCCCCAAAAAAAGTGTCATTTTTACCAAGGGATCGGGCCACAGCCAGGAAGGGGATCTGGTCGATGACCGTACTCCTCCTCACGGGGCCGTTATGGGTCAGTCTGGGCCTCTTCCACACAACACGGTTCACCCCAGATTTCTTCATTACACTGCAGTTACAAGAACACAGCAACAATACAACTTAAAATAGAGCAAAGCTTTTAAGCCTGACAGATTATACAACATTGTTGAAGGAACAATATCTGCCCTCCATGTGATGTTATGTAGCTCTGCGACACAGCCCCTGACTGGGATTAGAGATCTGACAAATATATCAGCTATTGATGATTGACTGACTCCATCACTGGCTGGTTTTCTGTTTTTTTTTAAATGAGGCTTGTCCAGTCGTGTCAGAATCTTTTGCCGGCACTATGCGTGTACGTTTCATTTAGGTTCTTCAGCTTGCCGGCTGCATTCCATTTAAAACCAAAATAATTTAGAAAAGGTGATTTTGTTTTCTTTTTCACAACAAGCTCTTCAATGCGTGCATTTGCTTAAAATGGAGTGGGGACTCGGCCCCTGTGGGTTGTTTGAATGATGGTGTACGGTTGGAAAATTTAAACATGTCGCCCAACCCTTATAATATAATTCAAACTTGACAAACGCCTCCACAGAAAGAGTCGGCTCTGAAGTCCTTTAAAACTCACCTGCCACCCAGTCGTTCAATCCTTTCCTTCTCTTTGGGAAGTTCAGGTTTATGGTCTTGTGTTACTTCAAGTGCCTGGAGTGTGATATCAGAGTCATTTTCTTTCACTCCCACCACTACTGCCGAGTCCCCTACATGGGCAACATACATGTGAACTCCACGGATGACAATCACACTGGCCGTGGTGCCTGATGTACTGGGCAGGCCAGTAATGGTCTTTGGCCACTCGGCTGTAAAGAGAAAAGATGAATAAAAATGATTCAAAATGAGTAATGCTACTCATAGATCAAATATGTTCACAGTTTAACAAGGGGACACTGCTGGTAGTGTAATCAGCAATGACTGAAGTGTCACTGACAACACAGGAAGACGTCCTGTCTGTGGCCATCCAACTTTACAACTTGTCCTTCAGAGTGTCAGACGCTCAGAGTCAACACACCCTTGGACTTATTTCACCCCGGTCAGCAGACGTTACTCCGTTATTTATTTATTCATACTTATTATATCAACTGTGCAATTCTGACAAAACAATACAATATTTCAATACTATTCTCTGCAATCATTCTACTGTTGTTTCAGACAAGTGCAATTTTCAACTCTGCAATTACACCATATACCAATGCATTTATATTTATATTTATATTTTAACTATCATCTATTTATACTATTTATACATATAGTTGTCACATATCATAGTGTAAGGACATATTTTTATATTTTATGTTCTATTCTTTGCTATTACATTTCCATTCTTGAGAGCAACTGTAACGTAACCTAATTTCCCCCTGAATATCAATAAAAGTATTCTGATTGATTGATTTATTGATTGAACTGGTGAAGAGGGTACATTGAGGGCAAGTAGGAAGTAGATTTAAGGGTAGAAAAACTTTAAAAACCTTTCTGAACTGACAGTATGTCTGAGTTACACCAATCAAACATAAGAGGATCATGAATATAAGGAATAAGATTAGAAGCCTTTCCCTCTGTCATCAAAGTGTTAATGTTGTCTCACTCACTCACACTCTCACACGCACACACACACACACACACACACACACACACACACACACATACATAACTGAAGTACAGCCTGAAAGTGAATCAGAGGCAAATCTGCACTTTTGAACCTGCTTAACTACATTTTTGCTTGTTGCCTCATGAGTAACTCCAGGAAACAGTTTGGTTCTGTCTCCTCTAGGACTGTATGCTAAACTAGACTTTACTCACCTGTTCTGAACAAACAAACAAACAAACAAACAAATAAACGTTTCTGCCTGATCAGTCACTGTCACTGATCAGAGTGCTGTTTCACAGATTTGACCCACGTTACCATAGAAACAAAACCCTGCAGAGTAGCCTCATGTTATTCAGGCTAGTTTTTATATTACACTCCAGGAAACACACTGAAACTGCATTTTCAATGTTGCAGACAGTTCTTTTATACTTGGTGCTTATCACTGCTGACCCACAGCATGCCATCAAAGGTTCTCTTCGGCTTTCTGGGTTTGTCCAGATTTTATCATACCAGGTTTAATATGTGCTGCTCTCTCTGTCTCTCTCTCTAGTGAACCTGTGTGATCTGAGCTTCATGTATCAGGTCTGGGGGAGTTGTTGACGCCATCTTGGATTACACTGATCACTGTAGCACCAAGTTGCCTAGATACAGTGCAGCACAAATGTTTAGACATTTTAGTGTGTTTAGATTCGTATCCATCAAGCAACACCATCAGGGAGGCATCTGATTGGTCCCAAACTCATTGTGCAGCAGGGGAATGAGCCCAAACAAACAGAGTAACAAAAACTATTCTGTGCAAGAAGAACCAGGAGTCCTGCAACAGATGGTCAGGCCCCCACAGAGCCCTGGTCCCAGTATCATTGAGTCACTCTGGGATTACATGCAGAGACTGAAGGAATTAGTGCTGTAACTAATGATTATTTTCATTATTGATTAATCTGCATATACTTTTCTCAATGAATTATTTGTTTAGTCTATTAATCATCAGAAACAAGTGGAAAATGGCTGTTAGAATATCCCAACAGTCCAAATGCCAAAGCTACTGAAAACCATCAAATCCTCTCAGCAGCAAATGTCTGGCACTTTTTGCATAGAAGATGACTAATACAATTATCCAGTTATCAAAATAGATGATTCCTTTTCTGTCAATCGACTAATGGATTAATTGACTTTATTGTTGAAACTCTAGAAGCAATGGAGACACCAAAAATCCACAGAACAGCTGTGAGAAGTTTCCTAAGATGCTTCAAACAACTTATCTGCCAAATGCCTTGAAAAACTGTGCAAGTGCAGTGAGGAGAACTGGTGTTGTTTTAAAGGCTGAGGGTGGGTCACACCACATACTGATTTATTTACTTTTTATGTTTACTGCACTTTCACATTAAGTGATGGATACAAACTTTACTGGCATTATTTTGAAAGTATTCTGACTTAGTGTCTAAAGCTTTTGTGTGTGGATGTATTGCATCATCATTTGATATTAAAGGACGATGCATTATGCTTCTGTTAAGTTAAAAGTGAATGGCCACCATCGTACTACTGCAGTTAAAAGGCATAACCTGTGTTGCAGAGGGTGAATATAAAACAGCCTGGCCTGTTACAAAACCCGAATTTGACTGACAGCATTAGGATCACAGACAACCCTTACTTTAATGTATTGATGTTTTCCCGCGGTATCTTATATTTGTAAAGGGTTTAACCTTGACTATGATGAAAACATCCATCCCTTGTATTGTAGGGCTCATGTCAGCTGTGAACGCTGTGTCGTGGTCACATGAGCGCTCAGTGTTCATTGGTAACTGGAGGGGAGAGGACTGATCATCCCACCAGCTGAGTGGGACACTGCCTCATGTGACAGTCTGCTATCGATCAACCATGAGCGATAGGCAGCAGTCAACACAGACACATAAACACGAAGGTAAATATTACAGCTAAGCTCAACTTTGATCACTTACGTAGCTCTTTCCACATCGCATGATGACAGGCGATGAACCCTTTCCGAAGTGCGGCGCACACTTCACTGTGGTCCTTCGACCAAAAGCCCCGCTGCCTCTTCAACAAATCCCACAGATGTTCCTGGGCGAAGTGCGCAGCCTCCCGTCCCCCGTGACCGTCAAAAACGGCGAAAAACGCCACCGACTTGCGAGTGTCGACTACATGCTCTGCGACCGTGTCGTCGGATGCCGGTGCACTGTGTTTGCCGCTGTCCTCGTTTGATAGACTCTCCACCCACACTGCAGAAGCTGGACCAGACTCGGCAGCGACGTCATGCTCATGTGTCTCGTGTGTTTCAGTCTGTTTGTTAGGTTCACTCTCCGCTTTCCCCTGTCCTCCATGTCTCTGCGACTTTGGATAATCTTCGACTGGCGACGCCGTCGGCTCGTACTCGATTCTTATCTCGACAACATCCTCCATGTATTTCCTCCCTCCTTGCTCGGAAAATGCACTCATACGAAAAACTATCGCCTCGTCCATGACTGTGAACGCCTAGTGGTAGTTAACTAAGCAACTAAAGGGCACATGTAGCCGCTAACTGTAGCTTGCAGCCTCAATTTTGAACCAATTTTGCCGCGATTGTGTGGCCGAAGGCTTCCTTCCTTTTTGTTTATCTTCTCCGAGACGTCCCGCTGTACGTAATGACGTCCTGTGTTTCAACCTATCAATGTAGCAACTACGCACGGCACGTCGGACTCTTCTGCTGCCTTTACTGACGCTAGGAAACATTTGGGTTACATGTATCGATCTCACTACAAACCACAAAATACTGCAATGTGACCCCCCTCCATGACTCACGCGATGTTACCATGCTCAATTTGTCATATATGTGCTTTCACATTATTATGATAATTCAAGATAACTTAACTCTAACTCTAACGACTCATGAAGAGACGAGGAGACATTAATGTAGCAGGTTTTGCACAGAAATCAGTCCAGTATGGCAGAACAACAGCGAAAGTAAGCTAACAACATTTAAAGGTACAATGTGAAAGATCGTGCTACTTGACCCACCTCCATAGGGGGCAGCATTTCACCTCTTGGCCCCTGTCCAGTTAATCACGTTGTTGTTTTTCCCATGTTCCTTATAATTTAATATTTATACAGGTGCATCTCAATAAATAAGAATATAATGGAAAAGTTCATTTATTTCAGTAATTCAATTCAAAAAGTGAAACTCATATATTATATAGATTCATGACACACACCGTGAAATATTTCAAGCCTTTATTTCTTTAATTTTTGATGATTATGGCTTACAGCCAGAGAAAGAAAATTAGAATATTGTGAAAAAGTTCAATATTGTAGACTCACGGTGTCACAGTCTAATCACCTAATTAACTCAAAACACCTGCAAAGGTTTCCTGAGCCTTTAAGTGGTCTCTCAGTCTGGTTCAGTAGGCTTCACAAACATGGGGAAGACTGCTGACTTGACAGTTGTCCAAGAGACAGTCATTGATACCCTCCACAAGGAGGGTAAGCCACAAAAAGTCATTGCAAAAGAAGCTGGCTGTTCACAGAGTGCTGTATCCAAGCATATTCAAGTTGAGTGGAAGGAAAAAGTGTGGTAGAAAAAGGTGCACAAGCAACAGGGATAACCGCAGCCTTGAGAGGATTGTGAAGCAAAGGCCATTCAAGAATTTGGGGGAGATTCACAAGGAGTGGACTGAGGCTGGAGTCAGTGCATCAAGAGCCACCACGCACAGACATATCCAGGACATGGGCTACAATTGTCGCATTCCTCGTGTCAAGCCACTCCTGAACCAGAGACAACGTCAGAAGTGTCTTACCTGGGCTAAGGAGAAAAAGGACTGGACTGTTGCTCTATGGGGTATTGTCAAAAGGAAGATGAGAGACACCAGACGCAACAATGCAGACGAGCTGAAGGCCTCTATCAAAGAAACCTGGGTTTCCATAACACCTCAGCAGTGCCACAGGCTGATCACCTCCATGCCACGCCGCATTGATGCAGTAATTCATGCAAAAGGAGCCCCAACCAAGTATTGAGTGCATATACATAAACATACTTTTCAGTAGGCCAACATTTCTGTATTAAAAATCCTTTTTTTATTGGTCTTATGTAATATTCTAATTTTCTGAGATACTGAATTTTGGGTTTTCATTAGCTCTAAGCCATAATCATCAAAATTAAAAGAAATAAAGGCTTGAAATATTTCACTCTGTGTGTCATGAATCTATATAATATGAGTTTCACTTTTTGAATTGAATTACTGAAATAAATTAACTTTTCCAAATGCAAAATATAAATATACATAGATACACATACTGAAGAAATAAAACAATGAAAAAAAAACTACATACAAATGTGTTGACAAAACTCCTGCTGAGCAGGATGTGCAGAAGATCACAGTATAGACAATATCTGTTGTGTGCAGGGATAATACTCTGAGGTGTTACTGTAATGTGGTTGTTGATTGATGAGGCCAGACACTGTAGATTGTGACAGTTATGGGTCTATCATTCACAAATATATCAAATATATTTTTAAAGGCAGTATTACAGCATGGAGCTTTTAAATATTATGAAAATAACCATTTATTAAAACAGTAAATTAAGCTAACTCAAAACTAAGCTAAACCTCTCAGACCAGCTGTAATGGCAAATTAATGCTTGACAGAAAATATGTATAAACACTTATTTCTTTCTTCAGCAAAATCTTATTGCCTTGTTATTTTATGACAAAGACATTAAGTTTTGTTTTATTATGCAAAAACAGGTTTGAAATGAAAATGTTCACCAGCCTCATTATTTTAATGGTCAACATATGGGCACTTGAAAGACTTGCATCTTCATTAGCAGTTTGCTTAAATTGGAATCACCTCAAATGACGTCACATTATCATTCCCATTAAGTGGCATTTACTGACAGGATGACTTTATGCCAAGTATTAAATTGCATTTTTTAAAAGAAAAGGATGTAGCAAACACCACAAGAAATAGTTTTGGAGCTATTGCTGCACATGTTGATGTGGTTGCTTGAGCTGATTATCAAGTAGTGCTACAGTAATGCCAGCTGGTGGCAGTGTTCATCCAGTCAAATAAATGTATTTTTAACCTTTTCCCTCCAGTTTTTACAGAACTTTAACATACTGTATATTTTACTGCATACTGTAGGTGTATACTGTATATTAAACTCTTCATACATACATCTATGTTATCATGAAAAAAAATGTAGTAGGGATACCTATAAGAATTTTATCAATGATTCATATGGAAACCACGTTCACATTCACTGTCATACCACACAAACTGATTCATGACTTGACAGGGTAATCCCACCTATGGTGCAAATTGTTGAGTATGTTTATGTATGTACTGTTAATGTGTGTGTCGGCATGTATTAATTGCCCATACACCTTTTTGGTCTTGAGAGATGTGGTTGTTGTGATTTCATTAATGTTCTTTTTATTCTATAAACACAGGTCTCTGTGGATGTTCACACACATTTTCAAATCAGTGGTTTGCTCTGTAATGAGCACTACAGAGAACTGGACTGATTTTAACAAGTAATTGTCTTTCAAAATAAAATGCATGCAAGGTTTTCCAAAAGAGAAAACATTCTTGTATTCAAATCATTCTCACTGCGACCAACAAAATCCTGAAACCTTATATGAATTCCTCTTAGCACCTACTCACCTATGCGCTTTTCTGGCTTCTCTCTTTAGGACTTCCCTTCTTTTCTCAGGAAAAATCTTTACATCTCTTTCTGTTGTGTGTGTGTGTGTGTGTGAGACAGAGAGAGAGAGAGTGAGAGAGAGAGATAGAGAGAGAGAGCTAGAGAGTGTACGTGTATGAGAAAGGGAGAGAGAGGATATACATGATTAAGTGGAGAAATAGAAATTTCCTACATTATGCTTTCTTTCCGTGTCTCCATCCTTTTATCCTTTAATACCCAAGACTCTGACCTTGACTTTAACTATTAAATTCTGACTAACCCATGCTTTCTTTCTTTCTTTCTTTCTTTCTTTCTTTCTTTCTTTCTTTCTTTCTTTCTTTCTTTCTTTCTTTCTGTCTTCATTAATAGTCCAGTCCTCAGAGAGGTCCTGTCTGCACACAGGTCACCATTACAGATGAAGAGGCAAAGTGATTTCCATGTAAATGGTGTCAGAATGTCATTTTGAAGTGAAGCTGCTGAGAAAATGAATTCCTGAAGACGAAAGAGATTACCAAGGGGCAATGACACCTGGATTGCATTCTCACAGATTCCCCATGCAGCTCTTGTATAATGGTCCATCCATAAAAATAGCTTTGTCTGGCTTCCAGACTGTGTAGATGCAGAAGTGTCAGTCAGCGCAACCAAGGAGGTGAAGGGAAGAGGGACTCAAATATTACCCTGCACTTGTATGGTCATATAACCGCTGGCCATTCTTTGATACGAGCAAATCACAGAGAGAGCAATCAAGTCAAGGTGTAATGATTAATCGGTGAAGTTACAAGATGTTAAGGATAAATACATTGTATGTGGAACTCAGTAGACCTCAGGGCTGGCCATTAGTCTACGTGACAGATTCATCACCATAAAGAAACAAACATAATGGAACATGGAGAAGCTTTAGGACGGTCAACAGGTTGACCGCAACTCTTTCCTCTTTTTCTAACAGAGAGAAGGGACATCATGGAAAATGCCCATTGCCAACACCACAGAGGTTAGTACAGTGTGACGGCTTATCATCTCACTGCTGCTATTCTTAATTGAAATACATTTGAGATTCTTTAGGTGGATTACGCAACACTAGTACATGTTAATGAGCTTTATCTGTATAAAGATGTAAGTGATGACTCATGGGTGATGGAAGGAAAATGATGAAGAATTGATTTGCATCTGGAATAACTTTCCATCATTTAATAGATATAAATAAATACATTTAGTTTTGCAAATGGAAAACATAAGATCACTGAATATAATACAATGTTTGTCCTCATCCAGAAATTCATTTGATGAACTAAAAATATAATGTTTCTGTATAATGTTTAAACTTTGGGATACATCAATAGGGAAGTCCATAGAGAGTGAGGGTAATTGTCATTTCCTTCACAACAAAACATAAATAATATCCTGCATTCAAATATAAAACACATTTTTTATGATTGATTGTGTGTGTCACCTGAGATTCAAACCACAAGTGACTTCTTGGTCATTCTGACCAGTTAAGCAACATTCTTGCCAGAGAAGACCCTGCTTCCTCCGGAGATGATTATCTGTCCAATGTCACAGTCACAAGTCTGCTACCGTCAGCATGATAGATGACCACGATATTGACTTGGGGTTAATTCAAAACCGTGCTCCTGAGTTAGATGAAGGATCTCGATAAGAGCCCTGCTGATAAGACTGCAGCTGAAAAGAAAATTGTTTTGGGTCACACGCCCTGATGGCCCTCCTTCGCACAGACAGATTCTACACATTTACCCATCAGTTTTTCACAGAAGAATTATAGGTAATAATATATAAGAGCCAAACAGCCACGTGTTCAGCTCTATTAATTTGTACATGCTGTTAACCTTTCTGATGTGTGTTGCACAGATGTTACATCAACAGCTACAACAGCTCACATCAAGCCCCTGTGTTTGTGTCACTTAGGAACAGATGTATGGATGTGGGGATGATTTTACTCCTGATGGATCTTTCAACAAACTGAATACAAGAAGAATTAGACGACAGGCTTCTTGCACTCTTTTATGCTTCTTGTGAAAACTAATGAAACCAAACGTGTGCTGTTTGGATGCACTGAATGTTACATGAATAATACGCAGACAAAGCACCGGTGTATTTGGCTAATTTGTGAAATCCACTCACGCTGCTGTATGTGGTAGATTGAACTGAATAAATAGCTGCTGAGCAATGTTGCGGATCAATTCTCCTTTTGTAACACACATCATTACACACAAGAAGACGCAGTCATCAGTCATTGTGGACTTTGTTTTCAATTAAAAAAAATCTATTATTGTAAAAAAAATCATTCAATGTGAACCGAGGTGAACTAGTCATGAATATTTCAGAGTGGATAGTGGGAGACAGTAGAAATACACAAGTCCACAGACATGCAAATCAGGTGGAGTGGAAACTCTCACACTCTGGAGTACTACATATCAGAGTAAATGTGTTTGTCTGCTATCTCTATGATGAATTGGGTGTTTTTCTCGCACCTCCACTGTATGTATCTGAACAGGAATAAGCAGGAGGCAAAAATAAATGGGGAAAAAAGCCATTTCAGTTTCGCTCAGTGAAAGAGAGAAAGGCAGGCTGGTTTTGCTGCAGGTAAATGTACACCCTGTGGGATACCTTTCTGCAGATTGTGAACCACAACACAGGCATGTTTCCCCATATTGCAACAACACACTGTTGCGGGAAGCTTGTGATGCTTCATTTGGAAAACCATCAAAAATATTCTGCATATAAAAAATATATATATATATACATGTTGTCTCAAGCTATGCAGTACAATGTTGATCAATGCTGTACATTGAACACTGGTTTACCAGCACACTTAATGGAAGCCTTTAGGATAATCTTCAACATATAGACCATGGTGTCTCCAGTGACTAAAAAAGACAAAGTGATTTTCTGTTGTCCTTCAAAGTGTGTGAGTTGTCAGGCTTAATCTGGAAGAGTAAATTGTCTGAGTACAGCCTTAGGACCCTGAGGATATTGGACCTAGGTTGCTGCAGAGGTAGGTTTGTGATTTGTATGCACCCCATCTGATAGCGTCTCCTGGATCACAGATGGATTATTTAGGCTTTTCCTTCGGCATAGGCTCCTTCTTTTGATTTTTTTTCTTTACTTTGATTTCTTTTTTTTTCAGGTCTACAACGCATCTCCTTTTTTTTCTTTTTGTCTCTGATCTCATTGTTGGGTGCTTGGATGACTAAAACACACACTGGCAGAGATTTGGGTTTACCAGAGAAAATGGAACAATGATTCTGGATGAATAACCTGGAGAGGTAAGTAGTAAAGTTGTGCTCATCCATATTAGTGAGGTTTGGTTTGTAATTTCACTGTTGTGAATGCACATGTTTTTTGCTATAGGTGGCTTCAGAGAGAGCTGATTCTGCTCACTGATTCACACAGGAGCAGATGCTGTCCACGTGCTGTGGTGCTGAAAGTTATTTGTGGCTAACACAAATTACCATGAATGTTATTTGTATTGTGATGATTGCATGTAGTCAAACCAGGAATAATTGCAGGGTGTAGCGCATAAAATGAAAATAGAATGTTTTACTGCACTTTGTGTTAAAGGTTAAAAAATAGCAAAGTTATAACTTAATTTTACTATAACTACAGTATATCATATTTGTGATTAATTTGAATTTAGAATAATTAAATATGGTGACATCCGTATACTGACTTAATATAGTAACTATTTACTGAGAATGTATTATACGAACTATAACTTTGTTTTTTTTAAAGGTCAAATACCTCACAGTTTGCATCTCTACAAAATCAAGATCTTCAGCTTTTTCTATTGTCTATTTTTCATTTTACTTCTGTGGCTTCTGGTTCTGAAAATCCTTCAGTGGTTTTGAAAACCCTAAAGGGATTAAGCTATGGATGTGCATGAGCTACAGTCACTAGAATTAGATTCCAGCAAATCCAAATTCATATTTTACAGGATCACTTAATCTGGTCGATTTAGTGGGTTTGGCATTTCTATAAACTCAAAAACCTTTATTGTAAATATGAAGTTGCCCTTGACCGACTTGTCTGGCCAGATTAAGGGAATGTGTGAAGTTTTCTTCTCAGTCCTCAGTGAGAAAGTTTGATGAGCATCCTGTTGTATGGGTGAGTGCTCTTGTCAAGTTGAGTCAAGTCCTTGGATTCATTTGCTATCAAATCCCTTAATCTGTAAATGCCTTGAACTGAGCCTGGGGTGTTTATCAAGGAGGGATCAAACTACTGTTTGCTGCAGCAGGTCATCAATATTTTCTTCTTTCTTCTTAACAACCAAATTATTCATCAAATATTTATGGTGCTATTAATACACCAAACCAAGCATACTCCTTATTTGCAGATAGAAAGTCAAATGCAGCCAGCAGCGTGTTTAGCTGTCAAAGTTTTGATGCTGACATATGAGGGTCATTCATCCTCCGGGGCCAAAGGTCACTGGTCCTCGTCGCCGGTCCGTGGGATCATCATTTACTCCTCAGGCTAGTTTTTCTCTTCCACCATGCCCACGCAGCTGACAATGACTTGTCACCATGAGCCCTGACGGAGCTCCAGATCTTGCCTCTCATAGTTTTAATATCCTTTGTCTTGCTCTGATAGCTCCCTTAATGCATTATAGCGGCAGTGGTGAAAGCCGGTATTTGTCTCCCCATCCATTTCCCCACAAGACACAGCCATATGTCAGCGATAACTGCCAGGTGTGGATAAGAACTCTTCAGTGAGGAGACGGCAAGCCTTGTATATTGTTATGTGTCTTTACATGATTGGCAGTAATTTATTCAGGTGGTTTGCATGTACATCAAATATTTGAGAGTCTGTCTATCTCAGCAGCGTAAGCCTCTTCCTTCACACACCTCCCACTGAGGCCTTGATTTAGACTCGAGTTCTCCTGCAGAAAATAGTCAGTGAATCGCACTTCCTGGTTGCACCCCCTGCCTTCACTCAGCATCCAGTGGGCTTGTACTACTGCTTCTGATTAATCATCACATAGAGTCTACAATGCGCTTGTAGATGTGTAAAGATTTAAATATATTTGACATGACCATATATCTAATATAATATTACATTTACAGTGCTGGGACATGACATATATATATATATTAAATATATACGTCAACATATGAAAATCATGAAAGTATGTGGGGACAGAGTGTGTGTGCATTGAAATATGTCAGCTTTTCATTTGCAATTTGTGTCCAAAGTAAATATGTCCATTATCCCTTAATTATCCCTCCTGCACCCTCTGACGTGGTACACTTAGTATGAAGTATTGCATTGCACATGTTTGTCTGTATGAGTACTGGGGATTGCACTTAGGAGGGAGAAAAATTAGGTGGAGAAATGGTGAAAGCCATTTCTGTTCACACTCCGGTGCTCTCTACAGTATGTGATCTGTCTGCTGTGGTATAGGAAGAGTTCTTGTTCTGGCTTATTGACAGTATGTGAGATGGTATGCTGTGATTATTCCCCAGTAGACAGAAGAAGGAAAGGGAAATCAGCAGTCCTGTCTCCTTTGATCTGCAGACTTCCCCATTAGCTCAGAGCCTGTGCAGCTGAGTCTAACAGATATTTTACTGTCAATTCTGCAAGTGTTGGGTTTGAATGCATGTGCGTACAGTTATGTAGACAGTTAGACAGCATCTACATGACACACTATGATGAAACTCAGAGGGTGGGTGCAGGTTATTTTCATTCAGACAGCAGGATCAGCACAAAGTTTAATGGACATGCTCCATTCAGTGAACTCACCTCATACAGAGGAGAACTGTACGACGTGTTGCTGACACACACTGATAATGCTTCTTTCTCCACCTGATTTTCTCTGTATTCACTGGAGCCATTCCTGTCACTCTTTTCATTTCAGGTTTTAGATTTCCTAGTGTGAAAGTCACACTTCTTCTCTACTGGAGTTATCAGCATATTGCAAATACACTCAGCTGCTTTTTCTGTTTCACTCATATAATTTTATTACATCTTAGATTTATTATGTTTTTTTCCCTTCTATACTCATTTTCCTCCAATCTCCCACCTGCATTCCACACAGGACATGTTAGATAAAACTAAGCAATGTAATGTTATTATTATTGCCCACATTTGATATTCAGCACTCGACAGAATGCAATTTTCCTCACTCATTATGGTAGTAATATATCCATATGAGATTTCAATATTTCAATATGAGTGTTGTTCATATTGAACATTATATTACTGTGGAATATTAGTGCTTCTGCTTTTCATATCTTTTTGAAACATCAGCATCTTTACTAGAGTCTGTGTAGAAGTAATTTTTCTCACCAATCACAACAGGATGTTTTTTATTGTTGCGTCATAAACACAAATGCTGAATGCCAAAACCTGCATTGACTTACAAGATTTATAAGAAATGAAAATAAACCACATCCAGAATGAAACAAATACAATCCAACCAAGTGATGCTACATATGAGACTGAGAGTCTGCAGCTCTGCTAGTGTGTCTGTGAGGCTGTCCTCATCTACAGTGGTGCTATGAGCTAAATGCTAACATATTCACAATGCCAATACTAATGTGACATTTAGCAGGTATAATGTTTAGGCTACCATGTTTACAATTTTAGTGTAGGGTTAGGGTTAGCATACCATGCTAACATTTGCTAATTAGCATCAAATAAAGCACAGCTGAGGCTGATGAGAATCTCATTCATTTTGCAGGCGTTTGTTTAAAAAACCACGTAGGCTAATGGACACATTTTGACCTGATGGTGGTGCTGGATTAACGTACTGATTAATGTCCACCAGAGTTATACAGTTCATCCTGAGGGTCACATGAATGTCTTTACCAAACTTCATGGCAATCAATCTGGTAGTTGAGACACATCACTCAAAACCACAAATGTCGACCTCTTGACAGTTCAAGGAGAAAAGTCGGGGAGTCAGTTCTCAGAGATGATCAAGAGAAATGGAGGAACCTGAGTGTCAAAGCAGAGTGTCTGAATACTGATCTCAATGTGATATTTCAGTTTTTCCTTTTTAGTATATTTGTAAAAAATTCAAAAAATTCTGTTTTTGCATCTTCATTATGGGTATCGAGTGAAGAATGATGAAGGAATTTTTTTTTTTTTTTTTTTTAATTTTAGCACAAGGCTACAACATCATAAACCGTGAAAAAATTGTAGGGGTCATTTCAAGTTTCGATTATCCAGAGACCAGAATAATCTTTTAAACTGTTCCATGAAAGATTACACCACTCGCCCTCTGTGAAAATGACAGAAAACCAAACCCAAAACTTTAAAGATGTACAGTAATTCCTCCCATTTCATATACAGAAAAGATACTTGCTTTAATTTGAACTGAACTAACGACATAATCACTATCTTCTATCTTAATCTAAATCCCCAAGGGTCCCTACCCTCCTCATTACTGCATGCACAGTACATTTACTTTTTGCTCAAGTTTTGGCCTGTTTACAACATTGGCTGTTGGTGTGCATTTCTCAGAACAATTAAAGTGGCGCATCGAGTCCGTGGCCACAGGGTGCCAAGACATCCCAGGAATCTGGCCGTCCATCAGATAGCGAGGACGAGTTGCAAAGCTGTTTGTACCACAGATGGCTGATCAGTAGAACTGACTTCCTATTTCTCTCTCCTGGCACTGTCACCACATCTCATCACCATTCCCACTTGAGAGCAAGGGTTTTCTGTGTGTGTGTGTGTGTGTGTATTTGTTTGGGAGCTTAGGTTGGGATGTGCAGCAGGTAAATGTGAGCATGTTTGCATGGTGTTTGACTTGGATTATGAATGAGCACATGAAATTTTGATGGGGCACTTGAACACAGCACACATACAGAGTTTTGCACAAAGCACATAGAGAGCATGTTTCAGATGTTCTGTAGAGTCTCACTCATGTGCTGGAAAACGGCAGCAAAGGCAACACTGAAGCAATAGTAATCTGCATTCCCTGGCTGTGTGTGGACTGGATCAGACTGAAACAAACAACTCAGAGTTTGGCAGCATGCTGGATGTGTTTCAGAGGAATGTCCATCTGTCTGCCTCTCCTCTTTATAGTGGAATTTCACACAGGAGCATGGTTGTGCATTCGCCAGCAAGGGAGACGGAGTTTGTTTTGTGGTCATAGCGTCATGGACTGTCTGTGAAATGATACAATAATTATAAAATACGTGTTCGGTAAAACAGAAAAACAGAAAGGGCTTCATGGAGCTTGACAATAATGCTGTTTCTTCCTCTTTCTTTTCCAAATTTCTTAACAAAATAATAAAAGTTTTGCGATCTGACTAACTGTCTTTATTCCTGCAGCGTGTCTCAAGCTCAGCTCACTTGTGAATCCAGATGTTTCATCTCACCTGCCTCTATCTCCCAGGTTGATGACGGCCTTTGTAAGGCACTCGGAGCCATTAGGAGCCATGAGGGCTGCACAGTCGCCTGTCACATTCCTGCTCATCAGCCTGCTCTATGTCAGGCAGCTGCAGCGGGGCCATGCCATGGACATTTCATCAGGTGAGGATCTCCTGTGTGGATGAGAGAGCGGTGAAGATCACTTCAGCGCTGTGTAGGTGCAGTAATGCTGCCCTCTTGTGGCTGAGACGTTTAAGACAAAGAACTTTTATTTTCATTCTTTAATTAAAAAAGTTCATAAAACCCTCAGTTTGTAAGTACGGGGGAGTGACATCACACATGCACCCTCTTTAATATGCATCACGGCACACTTCTCAAAATGTGTGCAAAATATGTTATTACTGTACTTGATGGACTTTGACTAATGATACAAACCTTCGGTGCAAAGTTTTCACCTCTCCGCCTCACCTCTCCTTCAAACAACAAAAGACTGCAGTGTTATGGTGATGTGACTGATGATACAGGGACGATATGAGAAGTTTTAATTGTTCACCAGAGGTTAAATGCCTCATTAAAGAAGCCATAATAACAACTGATAGATAGATAGATAGATAGATAGATAGATAGATAGATAGATAGATAGATAGATAGATAGATAGATAGATACTTTATTTATCCCCTAGGGGAAATTCATGTATGTAACTATAATATAAAAACTATATCTATTAATAACTATGTAACATGTCAATAATGTCATGTTTTATAACATCCAAATATTGACATTTATCCATGTATTCATTTCATTTTAGTCTTTTTAGATTTATGATTTGTTGCTGCTTCTTCGGCTCATATTCCAGGTACATGATGAGGTAGTGGCGCCCTCTAGTGGTACACTTTAACAATAACCATGGCTGTCAGCCTCATCACAGCCAGTTGTTTGAGCCAGTGTCTAAAACAAGAGTCAGATATTGGACAGTGGTGATTCTTTCAAGACACTTTATCATGGTTGGTGCATATAATTATTCAGTTAATGAATAGAGGACATAATATTTCAGACTGTGAGTGATATAAAAAGAAAAAGAAAACTTTGGTTGCTCAGCTGACTTTCAGTTAGTACAGTTGCATTAGATTTAGTTTCTGCCGACACAGTAGAGATTATATTTCTCTTGTGACTTGTTCGTTAACACTTCACCCTTCTGTGACTTCATTATTAAATTTCATTACAGCTCACAGTGCTGATGCTCTTGGAATCTGCCAGCAGGGGAAATATCTCTTAAATCTAAAAACAAAATCACAGACAAACTTCAGCCTGATGAGTCATCATCCGAACTGAATTAAGTTATCATTTTTTTTTACAATGCCAAAAGAAGTTCATAAAACTGCTTTGTTGACATAAAGGGTAATTATACACTGGAGCACATTAGAATGTATTCGGGTCATTTGCATAACTACTCATGTCATTGTGACTGCAGGCATTCTGCAGCACTTTGCAGCATCTTTAGGTTTCGCTGTATTTCATCCATGTAACATGAAATAAACGTGGGCTCAGAGGACATGAGTGCACTCACTGTTTGATTTATGAGACTGATGAACTGTGTCTCACTGCATATCCTGAACACATTCACTAAAATGAATGAATAAATCAAAGAGCAACTGAAAACTTTCTTCATTTGTCAGCCCAGTTTGCTGCAAGTGATACTATAGGACGAATAGACCACAAGCCGATCACATATTATCTGTCCGGCCGTGTGCTCACTTTATGTAGCAGTCATACATTAGTGAGATTTACTCACTTAGTTTCCTGTTGATAGTAAAAATTAAGCAATTATTTGAAACCTTTGAACTGTATAACTCACTGTTGTTGTTTCCGTAGAAACAGATACAGACAAACAGAGAGGGAACCGTGAGATCATCACCCAGACGCCTGCATCTGAGCCTGGGTCTGAGACAGACAACAGCCTGGGATACAAAGGTACAGTGTATTAGTGCAAATCTGTTTGATATGAAGCAGTAATGTTTAGCACAGTACACTATACTGTTGTCACTATACTACTCTACACTCACACCTTCAAGTCATGTTATTCAGTTATAAAATGTTGTTTAGTCTCTTGTTGTTTTTCTAATTTTGTCATTAGTCAAAATGAAAGATATATTTCATCTCTTTCTGTGCTGTTCTTAGTTTTATCTGGGTTTTATCTCGTAAAGACATTTAAAGACATTTCTGAAGTAAGCCTCCACAAATCCAGCAGTCAGTAAAGTCCTGCTGCTTGTTCTGTTTCCGTATTTGTCCTTTGAAAGATACAATGGTGAATCCAATTCCCAGGAGGAGGACTGTGTTTTCCTTTTGCTGACAAAGACTCTAATACCACTTAATGCCAGTTCAGCAGCTGTAGACCTCAAGTGCTGTGTCCAAAGCCAACACACTTCAGTGCCCTCTCCCCCTCTGCTTTGATATTTTATGGTAAGGGCTCTGACATGGGATGTACTGAAACAGAACAAAGCTAAACGTTTAAGAGCTCTTCTCTCCCTGCAGCCTCTGCGGTTGGAAGATTACAAAACCCAACTTATATGCTGAACAGTCTTCCTGCCACCTGGAGCACATTTAAGTTAGAAGAAAATTAGATGAACGAAGAATGATATTTTTGGCCTTTTATCTTTAATGGACATCATAAAGATGTTTTTCTTGCTTTACTTTTATGGAATCTAAATTGGAGGTTTTTGGCTTCCATCCAGTTTATGTGGACGTAATGGTTGAAAGTTTGATTCTTGATCTGTCTCCTCTCTCAAGATAAGAAGCGCTTACTTTTTACATGTGAAATCTTTGTGGCCCAGAGGGAAAAAAAGGCTGACGGTGAGATTGTGAGAAGTTGAAAGGATGTCCAAGTCTAAGCGGCTAATAAGACCATATGGGTGGCTGCCAGTTTGCCCATTTTGGAGGGAGATTGAGAAGAGCAGAGGCTTTGGGTATTGCATCAGCTTTTTCCATTGTGCAGTGGATGGTGAATGTGAAGGCTGACTCTCATTTTGCTTCAACACTTTGTATGACCCTGAGCGGCTGCAGTGATGTGCAGTGAGAGGCGCTGACAAATGGGCAAAGATATCAACAAGTGGGGAGAAATGACAGACTCCAAGAGCTGTCACAAATAACAGGGAATGGCTGAGAGTGGAGAAGCAGCTCGGAAAATAAAAAGCTGGAATGGAAGAAATAATGTAGGGAGAGAAGCTGCTAATGGCAGCGATGTGTTCCAGACACACCTATCCATTAATACATCCACACAGTTCACACAGTCCATTTGCCTGTTGTCCTGATATCAGGTATAGACAGGATGATTTGAAACCTGTCTGTATTTCCATGGACACAACTGTGACTGACGGAGGAGTAGCCGAGGCCAGGTTTGTTGCTCTGTGGAGATTCCAAATTATTTATTCCTTCATAAATATTTTTTGGATTTGGCTTTGTGCTTTTTTGGAGATATTTTCTCCCCTGGCTCAGAACCAACTGGAGAACTACCTTAGAGTGAAAAGATAAAATAAAAATCTGCCTCAGTTTTTTGGCACCGTCTCTTGAAATCCTTGCCATTTAATGCGTTGTGTTGCCATGAAGACGCGTGTGTCTTTGTGTCCATTTTTCACCATCTGTTCCTGGAAATATTGGTGTTGGAGAAGCTTTGGATTGTAACCAATTGTGAAATGCACGACATAACTCACAGACCCTGCATTTAGCTGTGTGTTGTTATACTGAGGCCACATGTGTACATAAAGCAAGAGCTCAACAGTGAACCCTATCCCTTTGTTATCTGTGCTTTAGCCCCACTCTGATGGTAGCCAGCTTATTCCAGCTTATTAATTATATGAAATTAGACTAATTATGCAGTTATTGTTACATGACCAGGACGATATTGTCCTCTGCAGCACTATTGTTCTATTGCAGTCATTCAGTCTCAGCCAACTGGGCTGCCAGACTCATATAGTGGGGATAATATTTACTTGGAAGACATGACAAAGACTCCCTATAGGGAAAAATAAACACAATGGCAACATGCAGCAAAGACTGACTTACAGGGGAAATGGCAAGAACCGTGGCACAAGTGTACACATGTCAGTGCTACTGCCACAGGGGAGAAAAATGCAAAGAGGGCAAAAAGGGCAAAGAGGGGAGGGGGGATGTGTGCTGTGATGGCTCTGCTTATAGACACCAGTCTCCACAATGACCAATCAAAGGATCTGAGGTGAGAGGGCAGAGAGGTTCCTGTGGCGTGTGAACGAAGCAGAGTTTGAATTTGTTTAAATACTTAATCATTGTGTCTTTTCTGCTGTTGCTAATTTTGGTTGGACATGTGATGGAATTTTCAAGTGTTTGCTTTTTAAATCAAATTATGCACATAGTTTCATGCAGCCCGATGCTTATTCTTATATGATTTTGTGGAGATGTGTGGCGTTGTGTGGAGCAAGCAAAAACATAATGCAAACAGAATTTGAAAAAGAACAAAACCCACAAAGAATCTGAGCATATTTAACAGCAGTGGTTATGATACTGAAGACATGGGGGATATTGAGAAATCCAGTTGTGGAGGAAATATAAACCCAAAAACACTCCCTTAAATTTAACAATGAGCTCATCCTGTTACAGCTGCCTTCCCATCGGACTGTGCTGCAGCCCCGTGGCCAGCAGAGGGAGTGCTGACCCACTCAGACAACAGCAGACATCTCTGAGGTTGGGTCAGTCATAAAATAGATGAATCTATTCCAATTTAAATTGTATTAATTTTAAGTAGGACATCACTGAGGGTATGTGGATATTACTTCAATATGTTTGATATAAAGACATAATATCTTAGGTAATTCATTTCTAATAAATGTCATCTTATTTCCCAGTGGTGTGTTGAGAGGTCACAGGGAGAAAAGCTGATTGATTTTTGTCATAGAAAGAAGAAGCACATGCTGCTGCAGCTGCAGCTCTGTGTGGATAAAGACACATGTTACTGGCTCATTAGGAATACAGTGGCTGCTCCCTTTAGGTCCTTAATAAGGACACACTGAACACACACCTCCCTCTGTCTTGACAGGAGGATAAAAATAGTGTAAAGCATTTATCAAGGTCATGTTATATCCCCTTTCAACAGTAGACACACTTTAAAATATTATTTTGGTTGGAGAGTCTGCGTTTCATAGAAGGATCTTCTGAGCATATTGGAGAATGATGGACACCTAAAACAAAGTGTTGAGTTGGTGCAGCATTCTGCAAACTGGAAACGGCTTGACTTACATTTGTGGGACTGGATACAGTGACACATGGTCTGCAGTATTTAATCTATTAGACATGAAACCTCTAACGTCCACACTCAGTATGTTGCAGAATGGTTTGATGGTTTACAGCTGTAGCCTGAGAGGAGCTCAATGCAAAAACGCAGCAGAGCCTCGCGCTGTGAATGTATCCCTATGCGGTTAAATGGTGCCTGACTCGCAGGAATCTCCTCTGCACAGCAGAAAAGCCTCTGACTGGGAAGGAAAACCAAAGCAGCGCAGCGCGCACAGACGCACGGCGCCTCATCCAACCAGCGCCAGTCCCACTCAACCGGCGTGAACTACACATTTAAACCTGTAAAGTGCGTGCAACTGGACGCTCGAGCTCTTTGGATTCCCGCTCTCTCTCTCTACTCTTCCTCTGAAGTGGAACTGTGGCAGCGCAGCTGATAACCGATGAATTCCGCGAAGTTATCAGTTTTATTTGGAAGTGAGGAGTTCGACAGGAGTGCAGAAAAGCCAAGTGGCGCGGAGTGGATTACTTCTTCACTAAAACGCAACGATGATGTGAACTTTGCTTCAAACACAGATTCTCTCTCCGAGCAGCAGTTGTGAACGTTATTGTGTGTTTTGCTGCGGAGTTCAGGAACTCTCCTCCACCCTGATCCATCAGCGGCTCCGCAGCACAAGTTGAGATTTAGATGATTCTAACCGGATTTACTCCGTGTCCAGCTGCTCGTGAATGATGCCTGCCCTCTTGACGGCAGTTTACTGTCTACTGGCATTTCTACACATTTCTTCAGGTACGAGTTGTTTATTGCCAAAACATCTTTTCTTGTGTTTTTTTTTTGTGGGAGATTTCCTGATAACGTGCTGCATGTGTACATACAGTAAGATAATTGAAGTGGTGGTGGAGCAGAGAGAGAAGTGAGAGGAGGTGAGACATTTACTAAGTTTGATCTGAATGTCTCTGCCGGTGTGTCCGTCACCTTCTCTGTGTGTAGCCGGGAGGATCAGTATGTGGCCCCTGACCCGCGCTGCTTGCTGCCTGCTTTGCAGAAAGTGACCCATCTATCTGTAATTGCTACAGAGCAGGGAAACAGCCTCTCACAAGCAGCGCTTATCACACCAGAGGAAATTAATTGGCACAGTAAGAGTCTGAAAGGAAAAAAAAAAGGGAGAGTCAGGTTTGTGTTAGAGCATGTTGTTTTATGCATGTGATAAAATCAGCTGCATCAGTGGGTGCATACATCACATGAGCTGCAGGTTAATGAGGCACCAGTCAGACCAGTGAGGGTGTGTTATTTTCACTGGATCCAAATGACAATGGCGTTATCCTGCAAAGTGGAGTCATTAATTTATATTCACATTGTCAAGGCTGAGAGAAAAAAAAATGACTCCAACTACAGTAACTTCACTTTAGAATACAGAATACAACTCCAGAATACAAGCCAGCATTTACATTTCATGTGTTTATGTATAAGGACAATGACCTGAAGTGTTGGGCTCCTTTTCAACTGTTCTGAAATCTATAATTGATGGTTAAAAATGACATCAAAACAAACAGGAGGCTGTGAAGTCAGCAGTAGCAGCAAAGACAGGCCAGGTGTATTTATGACCAAAGTGCTGGGACATTTATGTTGCACCTTTGTCAGACATTCTGCTTATTGAGTGAAATCTGAGACAGAGAGAGAAAAAGCTTTGTGTTGCAGCCTTTACATTGTGTAGTTGGTGTTATGTTCATGTTAGAGGGTCAAAGTTCACCCCAGGAAAATGACCTCAAGCACAACGTTGATATGACAGCAGTCCTGCAGATGGAGGTTGGGACGCACATCACCAGAGGAAAGTTTCTGTTGGATTGCTGACAACGTATTTACTTTCCACGAGACTTAATCGGCTAAACACATGTTTTTCTTTTTTTGTCACAGATGATGTCAGACATGTTGTCCCATGATGCACCACACTTTGCATGTGTAGCCATTGAGCCCCAGAAGACATCCTCCACCCACCACTACTTACAAAGCACACTGTGCCATATTATGTAAAATAGAGTGACACTACCTTTGACTTAGTCCCTCCATCATTTTTTAAAAACATGTTTTAAGCTACTGTGTGGGCTCTTAGGATAAAAAATCAGCCAGTATTATTAAACCGACACATACAAATTTATATTCTTGCCATTATATTTAGCAGTTATCTAAGAACATGGGAATCCACTGATTCCTGGAACCCCAGGCTAAGATACACTAGAAAACCCAAATGTTTTTCTTCAAGAGCTCCTCAGATTCCCGTGGTGCCAGGCCTGTTCACTGTGTCGGACAAAGACAGCTGTCAGTAACATTAGCAGTGGCCACTGACCGAAAAAAAGAACAATATATTTTCAGCACTAGAGCTTCCATTAGTGTCTGACACTGACTGATGGCTTTATTTATCACTGGACTTCCTTTGTTTAAAGGTAAAGAGAAACATTTTTTCCTATGAGGGCTGAAATAATTTTCCCCACTTTAGAGTACATGTGGCTTTAACACACCCTTATTCTCAGATATGACACATTCTTCAAAATGAACATGTAATGATAATGTTTATGTATATAACACTTAACAAACCAAAGACAATGCATGAATGTTCTTCCTAGCCTCTTTGAGCAGAGCAGAAGTGTACAGTGTTCACATGTGGATGTAATACAGGCTTTTACCAACTCTTTTCTTAAACTTCAGTGGTAACTCAAAAAAGGAAACATACTAAGTTTTGCCTATCCACATCAAGAGCACAAAAATACGAATGACACCGATTTTCCAGTTTGTTGTCTCTGCATTTCCAAACTGACAAACTGGGTAACCACGCCATTCAGGAATTCAGGGAGTTTCAAGGAGGTTTGTGCTTTTGTCATAAATATTGTCCCGTTTCTCTTACGGTCTCTGATCCTTTACCGTTATGAAGTGTATGCACTTGCAATTAAAGTTACATCACAGGCACCTGCGGCAAACACGGACATCAAAGTTCAAGAAAACTTTTAATTACAACAACCGTGTGATCCACATGAAGAGTTGTGACATGAAACTCAACCCTCCCTGGAAGCTCCGATACTAATTCAGTGCTCAGCTAGACAACAGCACATCAGCCACTTCTTTCTGTGTGACCAGTGCAGTGAACCAGACACCGGCAAATGCCCTGACTGACCCTGAACTTTGTGTGTGTGTGTGTGTGTTGGGAGAGGTGAGAAGCTGTACAGTAGATGTACAAAGCGATGGCCCTGTGTGAACCTGTGAGTGTGTGTGTACCACATCCTCATCCCACCATAGATCACAGGGATTTTCAGACATCATAGCCGCGGTAGCTGCCAGGTTTTACATGCCCATCCTTGAAAATGATCCCTACTTAACCAATTGCAGTCAGAATGATTACATGTTTTTTCCACCCGATTTGTGTTTGATGTAGCCTATACCAACTCATTCCCCTGGTACAGTGGTCCATCATTAAAACATCCAGCTCTTAAAGCTGTGCTGTTAAGTGACTCCATGGTACTCCGAACTAAAGGGGAAACTGGAACTCCCCTTAGTTGAGAGTTTAATCTCTGCATAATAAATCTGCCAACGGTAATTGGATGATACATAATAATCTAAATGATGGCCATTAAAAGCGTATGCTTGTGTCGAGACGGCTTTGTCCTTTTCATTCCACAGATCTTCATTATGCGTCCCCAGAGTGAGGCTGCGTCTTGGCTCGCCACTCTACCTGCTCAGTTTGATGGTCTGTAAACACTGTCTAAAGAAAGGAACCATGGGATAGCAGAACAATGGCCCGTCCTGTTATTCTTCTTTTATGATGGTTGTCACAACTGCGCTTTCAAACGGAGTGCAGGACTTTATTAATATCTTCATAACTGTACCAGATAAGCTAATAACTAGGCTAATTACTTTAGCAATAAGTGACCGAGGTCCTCTGAGGCCTATTTTACCTTTATACACCCTCTCCTCCATGTGTTATCAGAGGAGAGGCAAGTACACGAGGGGCTCAGAGACCAGCAGAACACAGACTAATTCCATCACTGGTGTGTGCAGCGGCCCCATAGGGAACAGTTTAACTGAGACATCTGGCTGGCCTGCTGGAGTTAGTTGTACACAGGTCAGAGGTCACATGTACTTACTCATGCTGCTTTGGCGACTGACACTCCTGTAAGAGCTTGACTGTTGTGAACCAAAATACTGCTCGGCACTTGTCACAGAATGCTGGACCTTAAGTAATGATGACTTGATTGGGGGAAGCTGGCCCGCTGTGTCGCCCCCTAAGCTAACAAGACTCCCTATAGTCTTTGTGATGGTGACAGTGATGAGCTGAGTCTCGCTACTAATGAGGACTTCTTGGCTATGGATGATGGGGCTGATAACCATCTTTTCCTTTGTTTGTCGAATGAAATTGTCAGGATCCCGCTTTTCTTCCTTAGAAATAATGCAACTAATTAGCTTCACTGGAGACCAGTTTGGTAGGAGAGCCTTTCCATTTAATGTTGCTTATTTGGTGGAACTCGCCAACATGACGATTAGGAGCAGGAGACGGAGTAAGAGAAATTTATTCACCGTGTAGCTACTCTCTCCTGACTGAGAATCTGCTGAAACTGCTCTTTTTTTGAAGAAAGGTTGTGATGGTTGCTCGCTAATTTAGCACATTCATTTGTTCCTGCTGGCACAGCTTGAATTTTCAGCTTTAAATGGCATTAAGGTTTTTAAGCAGTTTATATCTGTCTCAACCATCCTGGAGTGTTTTGACAGAGTCAGACGAACATCTTAAACAATGTGTCCATCCACACACGGAGCATCCACACAGTCAGTCCATGTTCAAATGTTTTTTCAGTTGATTATTACCTGAAAAAATGCTCATAGGAACTTTGTCCACCAGCACAATGAGGCAGAACAACTGAGTCTGCCTTTCTCTTGTCTCTCAAACCCCTGCAGACATTGCTTGAATTATTTGTTTCTGACTGAATGTGCATAAATGCATATGTAATGGTGTTAGTGAAAGCTAGTTTTTAATGTGTGTTTTCGAATCGTGTGCTGAAAGCTGTGATTCATGATTGCTTCCCTTGTTTACTCACTGTTTTCATGTGGTGCTGTGAGGCCGAGCACTGCTGCCAACCCTGGGGAAGGGAAGCTACTGAGAGCTTTAATAAGTGCCTGTGGGCCCAGAGTTCACAGGTCATCACACCTTCACACCTATGTTCATGCTGCCGCACACACACACACACCCACACACACACACACACAACTTCTCATTTTGAGGGGGGTTGATAACTATCTTGCTCTCATGCAAAGGTAGCAGGTTCCTTGCCTGAAGGATCCTCCTCCACCCAAACAACCTCCTTCAACCTTCGTACTTGTCTCTAAAAACAAAACAGGATTATTAATTTATTCAATCTGTATTTTCAGTTGTTCAGATTGACATGCTTTTCTTAGGTGCAGCAGCAACTAAAGCATGATCATTTACTGAATAATAAATATATACTAAATAAGTATAAAAGCATAAAGCTAAGCATGAATGTAAACATGAAGTTTCCTGGTCACTGTCAGCTCAGTAATGTGTTAAATCAGCTGGATGAAATGTATCTATCTTTATCTATTTCTTAATTAGACTGATAAAAATGTGGTCGTGTCGACTGTATCATACAACAAGAAACTAAATTAAGTTTGCAGAGTAACACCACACATAGTTGATTTATTTAATCTTGTGCCGGTCACCCCGAGGTGCTGCTCTCAGCCCCCCACAAAAAAAAAAGCCCTAAACAGTGAACCACTAGCCGCGCTCATCTGGATACACGAGCCTCTAAGATCAGAAATTCCCGTGGGTTTGTGGTTTTCTCCGCTGCTGTTTGTGCTTCTTTTGCCTGAGTTTCCTGTTCTGAGGTCAGTGTCCAGCTACGGCTGTGTGCTGAGGCACTTTGGATAATTACCTCTGCAAATAAATCTGCTGTCCACAGTCTTGAGATGTTATAAGTCCTTACAAAGACATCATGAATTTTGTGGTTAATATGTGAATCCGTGGTGTTTCGTCCTCTGATAGTGAAGATGGGCTGAGATAATTGCTGTGTGTCAGAAAGAAAACCAAACTGTTGCACCCACGTGACCCTTCAACTGGTCCGTCTGTGCTCTGATGGAAGCACTGCAGTGGTTGTGCTGCTTTTAGACTGATGCCGTATTCCTCCAGGATTTGGGTTTGAGAGTAATTGGGAGGATTAATATTTTGAAAGGACAGGTTTAAAGGTCACAGTGATGGTATGACCTCAGAGATGCTTCTCAAGGATAGCTCTGTGTGAGCCATCTCCTCTCCAGTCAGGCGGCTAATAATCAATAGTATCAATATGCTTTTCGAGTAGGTCACGCTTTCTCACTCAGACAGCAAAAAGATGTATTCTCACACATTTTCTCCTGCATAGCATCAGTTCGGCTTTAGCTGGGACTATTAAACCAACGATTGTGCTAATAAAATAATGGCACAGTGTTGTGAGAGAACACATCATCCCTCTGCCATCTCCTCAGTCCTTCTCATCTTTCCTCTCCTTCATTCGTCTCCCGTCTCTCCCCGTCATTACTGACAGGGTTCAAAGCCCCTTATGTGAAGACTGCAGCATAAAGAACTGTTTTCCCATCAGAGCATCTCTCACTGAAGAGCCCAAAACATGCATAAATTGCTTTAATTAGCAGGTCTATTATTAGCTAGCATTGGAAATGCTGTAGGATGGGATTCGCAGATGAGCAGGAGTAATGACTGGAGCTGATGGTGCTGCTAGTTTTGAAACTCTGCAGCTACAATGCCTTTATCTACACCTGTAATAAGACAGGAGAGTGAGTGGAGTATCGCAGTGGTAGATAATTGCCTGATAATATAATCATTAAATCAACTACTGCATAATTAGTGTAATGGTAGTTAAACACAACGCTGTGTTGTTGTTTCCAGTGTGTGTGGCATGTAGTTGTCGTGTTGGTATACTTCAGAAGTTTGCGATAAAAACATTTAAATTGAAAACTTAAATGAAAATAGTGAATTTGACATAACATGAAGACAGTGTGGACAATAAGAACAGAGGCGGGAACATTTTCTAGTCTGAGACAGATTTAGTTGTGACCTTTTATGGAGGTGAATTTGATTTTCCATCGACCGCCTTGGAAGAAGAGTTAAGAGGAGCCTCTCATTCTAATATTAAAATGAATTCTGACAGCCCTGAGCAGACCACATCTAAACCAGGCCTTCACTCGGCTTGTCACGTCCCAGTGAGCCTTTAGTGACAGATGAAGAGAGCAGGTGGATCAGCAGCCCCCAGGACTGGCCTTCATGTAGTGGAGGGCGATACCTTCGTTAACCAGAGGTTGACGTTGGCTCATTAGTCAGAGGGAGATGTTGACCAAGTCCGTTACCTGTAGTCTGGTTGTGTCCGTTTGGTTTATTCTTAGTATCTAAAGCTAATTTCTCTCATTCAACGTGATTAACTAAAAAAGACTTTAATGTTTAGCGTGTTTAGAGGAAGGACTAAAAGCTTCTGACTCTCTCAGTGAAGCAGAATACCTTCTTTTGGAGATCCATATAACTTTCATGATAACCAATGAAAACAAGTTCTCAAGTTAATGAGAAAGTAAGAAGTGTGGACAGCGTTAGAGTCGAGGTGTTAGGGAGAAAGAAACGCTGTGACACCTGCAGTCTTTGGTGGCTGTGTTTTGAAATACTGTAATTAACTCATGTTCAGAATCTGTACGTACGAAAACCGAGATAAAAGGAAACTTCAGATAGTTATTAATCTCACAGACATTTTGTTCCTATTGCCTGTGATTTTCCACAGCAACAAGAAACGAATGGAGCAGACTTGAGCTTTACCTCCAATCACCCAAAGTACCTGCGGTTTCCTCACTTCAAACAGCAGCTTTATTGTGACACACAAGATTGGTATCAAGTGTTGACGGCAGCCAGATTTTTAAAGCTGGTTTATTCCCATCAGTGTTGGCTGCCTCAGGACAAATCATTGTAATTACATTTAACCTCAGAATGAAACCTCTCCTAACCAGCAGATAATCACAACTTTTACCAAGATTTCAAATTGAAGGCAAAGTGTTGTGCAATTTATTAGAAGACACAAAATAACAGTTTATCTCAGAAACACTTCTTCAAGAAGCTATTTGTAAGATTTGCCATTGCTACATAGCTAACATTAGCATTAGCAGCGGTTTACTTAATAGTCTAGAACAGCGGTCCCCAACCTTTTTTGCACCACGGACCGGTTTAATGTCAGACAATATTTTCACGGACCAGCCTTTAAGGTGTGGCGGATAAATACAACAAAATAAAATGATAAGACCAACACAAAAACTGTGGTATTTTGTAAATATAATAATAAACGTGAATCCACTGTGTACTTGTATGTAACTTTATTAGCAGCGTCCTCCTGACATGCGCCAACAACATAATAAGAGTAACATCCTCTCTGCCCCCTAACGCTCTCTGGTCGCTATGGTAATGCTTAAACATGCCTTCAAAATAAGATACACCACAAAACAAATATAAAGTACATGAAAAATGGATCAGTTCTTCACCAATAGTGAATGGCTTTTTAGCCTTAGCAATACGGTTAGCCACCAAGTATGATGCTCTCAGTGCACTTGCATTTGTTGATGTGGAGGCCCTCAGTAATTGCTTCTGTCCTTCTTATTCCCGCTTTTCTCTTTCAAAATACTCCAAACACTTGTTTTTTAATGCAGGGTGCTTGGTCTCCAAGAGGCTTCATTGCCTCATTGGAGAGACGGATTTTATATTATGCAGAGCGGGCTTGGTGCGTGGGAATCACCTGTTGCGATAAATTCATATTTTAAGTAGGTCTCCTGGTACTGTCTGTTAAATGCAGCTTTCTTTTTCTTAGTGGTCATAGGCTCTTCTTCTGTCTCCTCATTGGGCCGTTTCCCCTTTGCAAAGAAACTTTCTAAAGACGTCTGTTTTTTACTCATTTTGCTAGCTTGTGGGTTTAATATTAGCGTTAATGTATCACGTGACCGAGACAAGCATCTTGACATGTGTCAAGAGTGAGTCACGTGAGTCATAGACGGATGTAATGGAGAGAATTCGGTCATTTTTCAAAATAAAACATTGTTCAGACTTGGATAATAAATAAAACGGAAATAATGTAAGTTATTTATTCTTTCTGTGTGGCCCAGTACCAAACGACCCACGGACCGGTACCGGTCCGGGGCCCGGGGGTTGGGGACCGCTGGTCTAGAAGACTAGTGAATAGGCTCCCCTGAAGAAGTAGCTGCTCAGAGGATGTATTATCACCTCTTGTCTTGTAACACTGACTATGTAGCAATAGCAAAACTTACAAATAGCTCCTTTAAACCATTTTAGTCTCAGTCATAATAAAAGCATAGAGAGACTTTTGGACTCATACCCTCAAACGCGATCCAAACAACATGGCAAACCGAGCTGGAAAGCCAGGCTCTAACAATATACTTTATGTCAACAACCAACAGAGTCCTGCGCCAATGTGTGATCAACAGCAGCATCACAAAAAGCTGTTCATACAGATAAATTCTCCAGTTCCTGCCAGATGAGCAGTTTTTAATCACCTTCTAAAAAGCTTATTGAAGGTTACCTCTTTATGGAAGAAAGAAGGGAGGTCTGTTCATGAAGACTTCAGTCCTTCATACTGAAAAGCAATTTGTCAAGAACATAGCTAGAGTGATATTCGCCCAGTGGAAGTGACTGACAGAAGCAGGTTTGCTGTGAGAAAAGAGGTCAGGATATTATGGAGTTCCAGAAGCCGGTTCTCATCCGTGTTGAACTCTGACTTCTTGGTCGACTGCGTCGGCCTACTTTATTACAACTTGAAGTATTGCTGTGCCCTGCAGATAGAGTGTGTGAAAACCAAACACACAGTGTCAGAATGACTGTTCCTCTTATACACTAAATCTATACGTTTATCTCCTTGTCTTTGTGTATTTATTTTGTGATTGACTGAAATATTACCATCAACATTCTGACATAAATCTTTGGGTATTCATGAGGAACATGAGGTCTTTTGGACACTGCTGTAACTGCATCAGAATTTTTTTAAAAAGGTTGATACTGAGGTTTTGTTAGCACTGATGAAGGTCTATCTAATGTACATTTTTCATAGCAAGTGCAACATGTAACAATGTGGCAGCAGCAGCAGCAGCAGCAGCAGCTGTGTTTTGATAAGATTTGCATTTGGCTCTTTGGCTTCATCGCTGCCAGTGTGTCAGACACCCGCTGCTGCTTTTGAAACAGTCAGGCCTGAAACAACTAAACACGTGAGTGTTCTTTCTTCATAAGCAATGTCCGGTAACATGCCACATTTTCAGAAATCAATTTCTGGTTAATACATTTTATTACTTTCTTATTAATCAGAGAATCTGATAAGACACTAAAAGAAGAAATCCATCAAACATGATGTGGACAGAGCGTTGTAAATATTCTTTATGCTGCAGAAAGTCTTTGTTGTTACCAAGAAACACAAAAGACAAACAGTGCAGAGAGCTGGACGGCAGCATCATGAGAGGGTGTGCAGTCTGGTTCAACACTTTATGAAATATACTTGATGACTTTCCAAGAGTTAAATGAGAAGATCGACACCGCTCACATGTGAGCTTTAGAGGTGGAAGGGGGTTTTAGTCAGGCTAGCTGTGTCCCCTTGGTTCCACTCTTTATGCTAAGATACGCTAACAGTCTCTAGGCTCCAGGCTCCTTTATACCAACACTCATGAGAATGGTGTTCATCCTCTTATCTAACTCTCGACAAGAACGTTAACAAGCATAATTCCCAAAATGGTGAACTGCTCCTTTAAAGTCAGATGTAAATGTAATCCAACTAGATGTGTATTAATACCACAGAGTGTGTATTTGCCTTCTCTCATTCCTCTTTTAACACGCAGCACAATCTGAGTGAATCTACACAGCACTGACCTATAATCCCCCTGGCTCAGTGTACCCTCTTATTAATGTGCTCTTGGACTATTTAGCTAATGCCATGATTGCTTTTAGTGTCAGTGCAGTCCAAAAACATCCCGGACTGTGGCCACTTATTCTGCCTCATTACAGAGACAGTAATGGAGAGTCAGAGGACCGGTTCAGAGGCAAGTCTGGCTCATGTCTGTGTTTGAGTTTATGTGTGGTTCTTTATATAGTGATGTTGTCTAATGAGCATGTCCAGCGCATGTGTCTGTATCTGAGTATGAAATAGGAGTTTATTTTGTAAATGGTTCAGTGCCCAGGGCGAAGTCTCTCTCCCTTCACAGTGTGACCGTCAGTTCACATCTGGGCTGCCACTACCAGGGGCGTAATTAAGACAGAAAATAAATGTAGGTCATGCAGACATGCGTTTGTGACATGCGATGACACAGCATGAAGCTAATATAATATTAATGTATTAGTTCAGTTAGTTATGTTTTAAATGAGTTTAATAACTGACAGGCCTCAGAAGGAAACATGATGGTTAACCATGCACACTGCTTAACTGATGCTAGTAATGACTGCAGAGTAAATCACTCGTCAAACTAGTACACCAGACTGACCCAGGGTGGAGTTTTTTGTCTTTAATGACAAACATCCTCTTTACCACTTCAGCGTCTGCTCTATTCATGGGAAGTTTGACTTTCAAGCTCTGCCTGAGTGATAATCAATGGTCTATACAACCACTTTACTTTCCACTGAACATTTAATGGAGTGAGGATAAGCGTCTCAGACGGGCCGCTGGCCTTTCCAGGCAGTTGTGCTCCAAAGGTGTTTTTTAGCACAAATGCAGGAGGTAAGCTCCCGACTATCAGCCACCACAGTTTACTTCTTCACCGTGTCAAAGGAGTGTAGCTGCAGGATTCAGTCGCTGCATGAAAAGCGACACATGTAGGATCAGTAAACAGCATTAGCACTGCTTGGAATATGACATGTATACTTACATACTATTATTACACTGCAGGAATATTAGATTAGGGGTGCAATATGTTTGGCCCTCAATTATTCAATGTGTGTTTTCAGTTTTCAAAACAAACCAGAACCACTGGTTGTGAGTGTGATGGATTTATTCTCCAGTTAAAGTGTCCTGGTGACCTACTTGGCTCAGATGTTTATCGTGCACCAGCACCATGTTCTGGTTTGAGTCTGCCCTGGGGACTTGATTGCTTGTTACCTTCCCAGTGAGCATTTAACAGATGGCAACTCAAAGTGGATTTTTTATTTATTTTTTTAGTATTGTGTTGTGACACTGTTGAAAAGATCATATTAAACAATTTAGGCTTCAACTTCAAGGAAAGAAAAAAATCAATATTTGCACTTAATTATCACTGGAGGAGCAGAATGAATTATTCAATTGATAGATAAATAATTTTCAACACTCTTGATAAGTTAGTCAGACAAACAAGTTATTTAAAGACGTGTGATTGGAAATCTTAATGAGCATTTCTCACTATTTTCTGACATTCAAAGACTAAATTATTAATTGATTAATCATAATACCAGTTGACACATTAATCAATAATGAAAACAGTTGTAATATTGTTAAGTGTGCTCCTCATGCTTACATTTTCACTCAGCTCATATCTCGCCCTGAACATCTGTGTGCTGCAGTCAGGAGGTTGTTATCATCGTCCGTGACCTTGACTCTCCTCTCTGGAGACTGCCACGCTGTGCATTGTGTCGTTGGCAGGGTGACAGAAGAGAGAAACACACATCTCATAACTTCCATGCGATTAAAATCACCTGCACAAATGCAATTTCAGGAGATCATGTGTTGTAGCACGCTGTAAGAGAGAGTGTGGTTGCAGACACCTTGTCCCGGCCACACACAGACATAGAAACACACTCACATTCCTTCCCCCACATACTTGAGTGAATGACAGTGTTCAACTGTTCCACTTAATTGTAGTTTATACTGCCTGAGAAAGAATGTCTGGCATTTATTGGTTCCCGGTGTTTTACTTTACAAATGAATGAGTGTGTGTGTGTGTGTGTGTGTGTGTGTGTGTGTGTGTGTGTGTGTGTGGCTATAGCCAAGACACAGTTAGCTTAGCATAAAGAGTGAGAAAGAGGGAAACAGCGCTAGCCCGGCTCTCTCCGAAGATTTAAGAACAAACAAACAAACAAACAAAATGCCTCTCAGCACCTTTAAAGCTCACTAATGAACTGATAAAACCGTTATTGTTCTTGTTTGTGAATTCCTTACAAAAACTATGGTCATCATTTCTTCTCATTATGATTCACTATGGAGAGAATTAGCTGTAGGTGAACATGTGGGTGGTTTTTAAAATAACTTACTTTTGTGTTTGTATCACCTTTTATTGTGGAGTCTGCACACTTCTATAAAACAGGTCCCTGGTCTCTCTTACAGCCGCTTTGATGTAGCGCTGAATCCACATTAGTCACAACTTGGCCTTATGTTTTGCTGACATTTCTGTATAATCAGATGTGCTTAAAATACCAAAGGTGGTGCAGCGATGCACACCAAACACTTGCATAATATCACCCACTCGTCTCACTGATACTTTGCTGCTGAGAGTGAAGTGGCACAGAGTCAGACGGCTGACTAGTCTGGGTGTGTGAAGTGTATTTTAGGATGGAAATGCTGACAGCGCTCACTTGTTATTCAGACACAGGGTTCATTCTGCATTATCATTTTTACTTAATCCACTGTTTTTGTGAAACTGAGACTTTCGCTGTATGTCAGGCCAAAGGTGAAGTCCCAGCATCCTCTCTGACAGTTGTTTTCCCTGCAGGACTCTTGTTTCTCTGTGTAACTTGTCATGTCCGTCTCTCAAATGCCCTTTACTCTCTAAATCTCTGTAATGTCTGAATCCATTTTGTTGTACTGATAGCTGCCAAGTTGATCTGGACTTGGACAGCTGTCTGTTCCAACATGTGGTGTCATTTGACTCATACAAGAGCGATGCTGTGAACTATGAAGCTTCTGCAAATCTCCGTCTCACCATTAAAAGAGTGGACTGTGATCCACGGTCTCGGCCCCGGGTCTCAAAAAGAGAAAACCAAATGACTTTTACAGAGTGAAACAAAAGGATTGCCTTAACGAGACATAGCTGTTCAATTTACTGGCCACTCTTAAGCCGTCCACAAAATCGCCCTGCCTTCATTAGCTGTGCCTGACTGCTACTCTTCCAGATCCCACAGTAATCCCACAGCTCTACAGGTGGAGATTTTCCATTTCCACCACTGTGACTCGGGTAGGCTCCATGTCAGAGTCACTGAGGAAGCTGAACGTGTCACACAGCTGTCAGCAGCACCAAAGGGTGGCACTAAGACTACATTAATAAATGTCACCTCCTCCGTCTCTAGTATACACTTGTTTGGGAAAACCACAAAGACAGTTTTTTTAAGAAGTGAGTTGGAAGGTTTTTCAGTGTGAATCTGAGTTAAAACTGTGTGTGTGTGTGTGTGTGTGTGTGTGTCAGCTGGTCTGAGGCATTATACCTTTGTATAGGGTCATTTTTCACACTGCACTGACGGGTAGTGTGACTAATTTGAGTGTGATATTTGATATTTTCTCTGTATATTTCTTTGGTTTGGATCCAAACAGTAATAGTAGCTTCCTTTCATGAACTCTAAATACATACAGTATTGTAGTGTAAATGACGCTGGGGTAGGTCGATCTGAGACCACCAATGTTGCAGTAAATTACACTCATATTTGTCACATTGTGTTATTACAGTCTCAGTGCTCATGATTTGTTGCTTCAACCCCCCCCCCCCCTCCATCACCTCTTCTTTTCCTGCTGCCTTTCTCCTGTAATTTATCTCCTCATGCTTTCTTTTCTGCCTCACAGATTCTCCAACCCTACTTGAATAAAATACTAAATGCCTTGCTTGTTGCTCCAGCATACTATAGCTTTCTACTATGTTTTTTTTTCCTGCACATTTTATTTAATTCTCTTGAGACACACGCAGTTCTGGAGAAGACAGACTCTTTATCCACCTTTCACTCTTTAGTGTTTGTTGCTGTTCAATCTGCCTCTCTCACTAGATCTTCACAAGACAACATAACTGCCTCAGGGATGACTGACACAGAAAATATTTGTGGGGGGTACAGGTGCTACAAATGACCTTTAGTGTGTATGTATGTTCTCCATTGTGCATCTGTGTTCATGTTTTTGCATACTGAGTGTATGCTGGCTGCTGGCCCTTTGCAGATAAAGCCTGGTCTTCTGGGGGCCCACTTGTGGTGGGCTGATATTGCCTTTCTATAATGCCAGGAAGCTTAGGGAGCTGCATGCCCCCCCCCAGGCATCAGCCCAACACAATTAAGAACAAGGAAAGCAGCATGTGTGCTGCAAACAGGGACCCTGGGCCACAGTGGCCGCCTTGTTTATATTGTTCTGTTGTCGGTTTAAATGTCTAGATAGTGTGTAAAACTGGACTTAAATATTTGCGATTACTTTTTGTGTTGTTTCAATTCACTACATTTACAAAAAGGAAAAAAAAAGTGTTGGTTTTAAATTTTTACCTGCTCGCAGCTACAGCATGTCAGTGGTCAGTCCACCACTTTAATGCAGAGGCTGCCCAGAGGCTGAACCCCGACTTCTCAGTGCAACATCACACCCACCTCTCTACTTAAAAACATTCAGAACTACTGACATTCCCATCGGCCTCAGCTGGATGTGCTTTGTGCTAATTACCAAATGTTACGACGCTAACATGCTAAACTAAGTTGATGACCATGGTAAACATCATTACCATGCCGACATTAGCATTTTGCTGAAAACACAGCTACAGCCTTACAGAGCTGAGGCTGTTGACTCTTGATTTAATTCAGTACTATTCACTTTCTATTGTACTGCAGCAGAACATGAGCAAAATAAATCCTACCCTGCATGGCCAGGGGCTTTTTTATATATGTATGAAAAGTGCTTGGTACTAAGAAGCATTTTTGGCCGGTGGGTAATTACCTTGATTCAGCTTTTTGTCAGTCAGTTTTTCTGTTCATTAGCATGTAGCCTTTTAGCTAGGTTTTCCATTTAACAACATTAAAGGAAAAGGAGATAAAGGAGGCAAATGGAAGAAAAGAAAAAAAAAGAATGTAAGACTGAGGCAGTGGGAGGGCTTATCTCAGCAGCCCACATCCATTTAGTCTGACTGCTACTGTCCAGGTAATATAGAGCTTTTGGGTGCAAAACATGCACGTGTCAGCACACCCCTTAGTTTTTAACGATAAGCTTGTGCACATCATGCTCCTATTGTTGCAGAGTTTTTGTGTAAGCTTTTCGGAAAATACAGTTAATGCAGACTTGTGCTAACACACAGAAGTGTACCGCACTACCCAATGGATCAAATTCTCACCCTGCACTTCACAGTGTGTGAGGTGTTCTATCTGGGTAAACACTTGTCTGTATGGGATTTATTGGTTGCAGCAGGAGTGCAGGAGCTCATCACTGTTGAGCACGATAGTGATTATCTGCTTTACAGGACCATTGGCACATTAAAGCTTGGCCTACTGAAGGCTGTGTAAGTTAGTGTTTGCAACAGCATGAGAGAACAGAAAGTGTTCCCACGGCTGTAAAATAGGTAAACAGTGGCTGACATTAATGTTGTGTTCTTTCCATCTTCTCTTCACTCTCTCTACATTGTGTTGTTAGCAGTTTTTTTTAGCACAGTTGTTTTGTGCATTGTAGTTTAGGAAATCTGAGACAGAACTGTAGTACCTGTGACTGTTTTGTAGAGTCTCCAGCATTCACACAGCACTGAGGGAAGAAGGAAAGACAATGGGGGGGGGGGTCTGTGTGTGGTCGTGGTTGGCGAGGGTCTAGTGTGCATGCTTGGCTGTGTTAGGAGGCTGGAAAGAGATGGAGGAGTGTAAGATGTACAGAAACATTGGAGTTGTGTACCTGGATCTCATTAGGGAGGTTTTCTTTGTCCTCGGCCTCACAGGAACTCATTGTTCCACAGTTTCTCTGAGAAGACGGTGAGGCGAGAGCATGATTGGCATCTCAACAGTGTATCAGGGATTAGAGGTGATTTTGTGGTTGTTAGTGTGGGTATGATTGGAGGTATTGATTCGGATTTCTATGGCTGGTTTAACGATTTCAGAGGCTGTGGTGAGCACGTAACATAAATAAGTTTACACACACACACATACACAAGTTACTGCAGTAGAGTGGAGGAGAGATGGCTCATGTTGAGGATGAACAGCCTTTGTCTTTTGCTCAGAATATTTTCCACCTTACTTCTTTCCCTTGTCACTGATGAACTGTGAAGATACACATTATACATTTGAGAGTTGAGAGATGCTATAGCTCTAGAAGTTTCACTGTGTTTGAAACTATATTTAAATGGGTAAAATGATGACCCTGGTGTAATAACTGATAACTCTCTAATCCAATAATAATTCAGCCTTTAAGCTTTTCTCAAAACCTCTGTATAAACATATTTCCGTGCAAATACATGTTCTGAGGGTAAACTTGTTTTGAAAGATATTATCCTGATGATTTCATGTGTCAGCGTTTTTTAATTTTCAGTGCCTCTCGAGGTTCCAGCTGCTGAAACAAACACAAAACATTTAATGAGTGACGTGATTCTGTGGTAATTAAGTTGTCAGACTGGATTATTTTTAATACAAGGCACTTGCGCAGCAATAATAATGCACCATATCTAATTCCTTTAGAGCTGCCGCTGTTTTGATTAGTACTACTCTTTATTGCATGGAGGGATTATATGACTGTGTTTTTTGTGTCCCATTGACATGTACAGTAAGTGTTATATAACTAGTATAGCTACTCTGAACTGATCCTCGTCCTTGTTTAATCACGACCTTACTCCTCTAACCCTCTAGGGTCTCGTCTTCGCCAGGAAGACTTCCCTCCCCGCATCGTGGAGCACCCCTCTGACCTCATTGTGTCCAAAGGGGAACCAGCCACTCTCAACTGTAAGGCAGAGGGCCGTCCAACCCCCACGGTGGAATGGTACAAAGATGGGGAGCGTGTTGAGACGGACCGTGACAACCCCCGCTCCCACCGTATGCTGCTGCCCAGCGGGTCCCTCTTCTTCCTACGTATCGTCCACGGGCGACGGAGCAAGCCCGATGATGGCAGCTACGTGTGCGTGGCCCGAAACTATCTGGGCCAGGCAATCAGTCACAATGCATCCCTGGAAGTAGCCAGTAAGTTCTGTTGGTGTGTGTTGGTGTGTGCATGAACACAGTGCTGAGAGATGTTTACTGTGATAATAATTCTGTAAAAAATACATAACTCTCACATAACTCTCATCAGGAAAAGCATCTACAGTATGAATGACCACAGTCAAGCGTTCGTACAGAAGTCAACCACATCACTGAACTAAGAGTAACCGAGAAGCTATCTCAGACATAACACAGATATCCAGATAATTGTCTGAGCGCCTTTAAACATTTTGATTGATTTTCCAGTCTCACAATGTGCAACATGATCCAGGAATTTGAATCTGTCCTCAAAGAAAGTAAAAACAGAAAAGTGCAAAATATTTGCTCAGTATAATCTGTAATCTCCTGTACAGTGTCGGGAGGAAGGAATGATTTAATTTTATTTTTTAAGATATTTATACTCACTACAATCACAGATTACCTTACACTGGCTTAACCAATGACACTGATCTCATACAACATGAAACATAATATGTAAATGTAAAATCCTCTTTTAGTTTTTGCTCCAATACGGTGATTTTTATGGTTGAGGGACAGGTGGAAATTCACAACACGGCCCACCTGTCAGAAAGGCAACAGCTGTGTGTTTGTTTTAGTCCCCAGGTTTAAACAGGGGCTGAGTGTGTTCCCAACAGGTGACAGTGTCTACTCGCTGAATCGTAGAGTTGCAAGCGTCAAGTGTGTGCTGTTGCCAGTTAAACACTCTTCGCTGCAGTGTGTCTCAGGCAGGAATCTGTCAGGTTGCATGCAGCAACCAAACGTATGTGTGCATGTGTGTGTGTAGGTTTAGCTGTGAGTGATGGAATGAAGCCTGTGCAGAAACAAACGGAGGGCAGAGAGCAGGAGGTCACGGCTTATACGGCCATCAGAATAGGGTAAGTGCAGATGGTCTGTGAGTCCTTCTGGAGCACAGGTTTTGCAAGTCCAAAAACACTGGACTCAGACTGGAAAGTACCGAGAGTGAGGAAAGAGCTCTTACCCCTCTCTGAAAGAAGGAAGTGCAGATAATAAGGGTTAACAACCACAGCCTCACAAACTGCAGAGCTCCCCAACCTTTTCCACCGATCCCCTGGTCTGCTCAGCGGCATCAGCTGCAGAGCTCTACCCAGGCTCGGTCTCCTGGGCAGACATTTCACAAAGGTTTTAGAATAATAAAACCCGTCTTGTATCCATTTCACCTTTTGAATTATAATGAAAGAGATGGTCAAACGGTAGGATGGTAATGCTAGGTCAGCACTCCTACCCTGAGAAGCTAAGCCCTCTAGGGGGAGAGTTTATTACTGGGAGTTCACTAAATTTACTGCCAGGTTTTAAGGTCGAGGGGGAACACAGAGTGTACTTGTTGAAGCTGCCTGGATGAGTTATGTCTCCCTGCTTCATCCCTCAGAGGTCACACAGATTCATGGGTCACCCTGGGGCTGGAAGGTAAAACAGAATCCCCTCTGGCAAAGGCTGCTGAGTTAGGGAGTTTAGGAGAGGACTGAGAAGCTGGGGGGTGCTAAAAGGAGGACTGACCTTAATCTGTCAATAGACGTGTCAAATAATTTGTCTTGTCTTGTTAATGTGTTAGTTGTTAATTTAGTGCAGTGTCTTAATTACGTAAAGTTTCCTTTGACTAAAGAACTGTATTCAGAGGGGTGACTGGGTTCAGTCTTCTGTGTGACACTCACTAAGTTACTGTTTTTGAATAATGTGCTTTGACATACAGCCCTCGCACACAGACAGTATCATCAAATCATCATGTTGCACTTATTATGTTTGTCACTCAAAAATCACTCAGGCAATAATACTATGTGACAAGGCTCTAATAATAGAACAGAATTGAGGATGGTATAATTTTCTAGTAGAGAGTTTGAAGTGAGACTGAACAGTTCACACCATGAGCTACATGTACAGCTGTGTCAGGAGCACATTATTATTACTGTAACTGTTTCATACAAGAGACTAATGATTAACCCTTTATTTCTTTCTCTGTGGACAATCTAACAAATACACTGATCTATGATTCATTACACTGAAATGATCCGACAGGACCATCGCGTAGTTTATCTTTTATAGATTTTTATCTATATCTTTATGATCTGATCAGGAACACAACTGCAACGCAACTGAATCATCATCAGCATCAATGTCTCCCTGTCCGTCTGTCTGTCAGATATATATATATATATATATCGTAATGACTACTGATGAGTCAGAACACCAACATTCATGGTCCCTCCAGGATGAACTGTAACAGCCTTGGTGATCTCTTGACTTTCAATATAGAAGCTATCATCAGGTTCAATTATAAGTTTGTCCAATACTTAATATCAGCAAAACAGACATTACATATCAGCCTCTGTGGTACTTTGTGTGTAGGCTAAGCCTGCTCAGCAAATGTTCGATTGCTAACTTAACATGGTGACCATGGTTAACATTGCAGCTGCTTTACAGCAGCATGATGATGTCATGATGATGTCATGATGATGATGCTGAATACAGCCTCACATAGCTGCTGTAGAATTTTACTCTTGTTATTACAATCAGCTTGGATATGTCCATATTTGAATATTTGAATATTTACCTATGCATAATGTAAACATGGATTGTGTATTGTGCACACTGTAGTTTCAGAACAGCTGATCTAATAGAAACAGTTTTCCCAGAAGTCTTTGTAGATACAGAACACTGTAGAACAATTGGAAAACCAACTCTTTCATATGTGATGCACATTTCTTTTTAATTAATAACAACAACAGATGCATGCTGGGATACTATAACAGAGCAGGGAATATACTTCATTTATTAAAAAAAAATCTATATTGCTTTAATGAAATGTTTGCATAGTAGACAATACTGCAGTGCACTGAAGATATGAGGCCATTAGTGTATTGAATGTATACTCTGCTCCAGTTCTGTCCCTAAAAATAAATATTAAATAATCATAGTTAATTTACATGATTGGTTGAATGAATTTCTTGCCACTTTATATAATATGATGAGTTCATGGACTCGACTTCTCAGGAAGTGAAAGACAAGACTTGGTTAGTGCATTAGTCATTTGATCCTGTATTGACAAACCAAATGTGAAAGCTACAGTGGAAAATTAATTACCTATAAAAGCCTTAACTGAAGTCCGATTTAGAATTTACTATATCATAATGTTTCCAACTGCCGCCATAATATAATCTAAGTGAAGTGAAGGAGAGATGATGAAAAGTAGGGAGACGGCTGACAAAAGACAGTGTTGGAATCTGACAGATGTAAAGTGATGGGAGCAGGAAAGGAGTGACAGAGACAGATGGGAACAGAAGAGCGAGAGGAAGAAGTGTCTGTCCTTCAAGGCACAGGAGTGAAACTTGTTTGCAGAAAATTGAGGTGACGTGGTAGAGACAGTGACAGATGTAGTATGTGCTGGTGCCTGAAGCGTGACCACAGGGTTGAAATACTGTGTATAAGCGCACACAACATGCTCACACACACACACACACACACACACACACACACACACACACACACACACACACATGCAGACTAGTGGAACCCTTTCTGAAAGTGAAAGAGATGAAATGAGAAAAAGAATTTAAAAAAAAAAAAGACATATAACTTAGTTCCTATCCAATAAATGTCACAGAAGACACTCAGCATATTTCTTCTGCCTGCAGGGACCCCAGAGGACCCTGGGAAATGAACATATGTCCTATTGACCTCAGCCACTTGATTCAATCATGGAGCGCTTTATTGAGGTGAAGGCAAAGTCACAGCCTGTGTACTCTAAAGGTTATTGGATAGTGGACCTGTTTTTAGGTTCAGTCAGGGAGAGGAATACATGTTATTCTTAAACTAATTGGACACTGCCATTTGCTGGAGGAAAGTGATGCTCGTGGCGATGTTAAAGGTTTGGTCTCAACACTGCAGTGATGAACTAATGAGCCACAGAGAGAGACAACTGCGCAGCCACACCACTCCTCATGTACATGAACATACGAAAGACAAACTCTCCTCTCATTCCTCTGTTTATTTAATTTTAATTGGTTAATTTAAATTTCCATGTCATGGCATCCATTTATCCCATCCCACACTGGATTACAAAACACAGCTAAAACAAAGCAATGCATTTTCCAGTATGCAGAACTGCAATGATCACAATCAGTTAATCGATCAACAGAAAATGAATCAGCAACGATTTTAGTTGTGAGGATTTACATCTTTTGATCAGTAAAGATCTTCGGGTTTGCACCAGGTGGTTGGACAAAACAAGATGTAAAAATTTGAGCATGAAAGTTCTTTCACCTTCTTTCACCTTAGAGTTTGAAAAATCAAACTCATCAAAGTGTGTTTACAGGTCTTGGGCAGCTCGCTCTGGAGCTGAGCTTGAGTTTGTCTGATAAATGTCCTCTAGCGATGTCACTTGAGGCGGCGTTAGCTGGAGCTGAAGACTGCAAGTCTGAATTAAAATAAAATATGGGGGTGTGGAAAGAAGTGGGTTCATCAGACCTCTGTATCCACATCTCTGCTTGAGGCTAGCAGCTCGAGGCTACATCAGCTGCTACGAGGATAACACACAGTCTTTGACCACACTGTCGGCGGGCAAGTTGCATGATGGGTAATGGAGGTGCCAGGTTTGACGGGGAGGAGGATGATATCTCTGTTTCTGCTGCATCGATTTTCATCTTTTTTTTTTAAACTGTCCATCGTGAGTCCGTCAACTTTATAGTGATGCTGAATCACTTTTAACTTTCTGGAACTTTCAGTCACATCTCACAGTCTTCCTCAGTTGATGGAGTTTTCTCAGGCTGAGGAGTTTGAGTTTAGGCATTTTTTTTACCATTTATATAAGTGAGTAAATGTTTAATCAAGAAAATATTTCATTTTCTTTTTAATTAACAATGAAAATAGTTAATAGTTTAATAGTTTAGTTCTAATTCTGATTCAGGGCCAAAAGAAAAACATAAATCACAACATGACATATACATGTACATAATTTCATGTAACATACATGCATGTAAAAAATGATATAAGGCAACATTCTCCATTCAGTATTTCTCGTCCTGAATGTATGTTATTTCCTTTTCTTTGTATATCTTGAAAAGGGAAAGCCATTGGAAGACGTGATGGCTCGTGGTAATTGCATGAATGCATTAACATGATGGACATGTTCACTGTAACACCACGCTCTCTGAAGTGGATCATGGGATATGGGCAGCTCAGTCAGACTGTGAGATTGGCAGCTGGAGGTGGGACCCCTGGTCTCTCTCCCTGTCTGCTCCTCTTTGATTGTAATCTCATGCTGGAAAATGAGCGGCTGCAGGAGACGCACGGAGCAGTTAAGAGAGAGGCGGATTCGGAGGTCAGGTTCTCCCTCTGCCTGCCCCTATCCATTAACTAATGGCTCCTCACTTCAAATGGCTGTCACTGTCGCTGACAACATCCTGTCTGTAGTCACTCTGGATAAACGCAGTGAAAGATCCTAAGTGGCAGTAGAGTGGTATGTCTCAGGAAAGTTGTCATTTTCTCTCCATATGGATGTGGAGCGATATGTCTGATAGACAAGCAGTGACACATTGTAAATACTCTGTATCCACAGCTGCAGTCAGATATCAGTGTTTATTTCCAATTGCCTGTGACAGTTTGTGAACGCCATGCTAGCCTCTTGTTCCTCATCCTGTTTTTCGCTCCCTTGTTCTGTCCCAGTTGTCCTATGGTTAGATCAGTCAATGAATAAGTATCACACTCGGGGGACAGCTGGACTGTGTATACAGTCTTGGAGACTGGGGCGAGTAAACTGCAAGTATTGTCTAAACAATTTTAGTCACTATATTCCCCGAGGCTCAGCGTTTCCAAGAGCCAGATTTGTGCCAGAGTGTCAGGACGAAGGGAGAGAGTTTGTTTGGCTTGCAGCAGCACGGTGAGGGGAGAGGAGAGGGGAAGTGCTCGAGAGTTCCTGACAAATACCATATGGCTTCTGGGTGTGTGGCAATATTATCTGAATGTTTGTGCCTGTGTGAGCATTGTGTCGGGGCTGTGCTGTCTACATATGTGAGAACAGTTGCTGCTTTTGTTGGGAAGAAAGAAAGTAGACTGACCTTCACATCTCCACATTCCTTGTCAGATTAGTGAATTGTACTGTTAATTAAAACCAACTTGATATTTTACATAATTTCTCAGACAAAAGCAGTTTTCAGCAGAGATGTGTCGTGACCTTGTCGTGGATGAAAAATAATCTGCTGAATCTTTATCTTAATGTGTGTTAATGAAATGGCAGACACTGTGAATCACCAGCACTGTTGTGGATTCCTCTACATTATAGACATGTGAAGCCGTCTTTGTCGTGTGTGTGCACATTTTGTTTTTATGTCCATTTCTATTTTCTGACGTCGTCGTCTGCTGACGACGCAGGAGGAGAGAAAGGGGACACTCTGTGAGTCAAATCAACAAATCTGTCTGTTGAAGATAGTGTGTATGTGCTCCTTCGTGGGTGACATTTTGCATATGCTTGGGGTCTCTCCATTTCTTCTGCAGCCCCCCCCCCCCAAATCATGTTGGGGTATCATTTGGTTGTGGTTTATGTATTCAGCTCTTGATTGTTGCCAGGCAAATACTGTGTGGCTCGGCCCATTTCCCCCCGACACTAAATCTTTGGGTTGCATTTCCCTGCAGCCTTGGAGCAGTAACGCCGCTAGATTTTATCCATTTCCCATAAAACTCCACGCTCGCTGTGTCAGGTTACTCTGATGTCATGTGCATTTTATTCACCCATTTGCTGATTTGTAACATGGCAAGAGAAACTTCCCGGAGGGCCAAGTAACCAGCACTCATGTGCTTAGCTGCACAAGTGTTTCTAACAACTGAAATTAATTAACAGTGAAAACCCATCATCAAGTCACGACTTGCAAAAAGCCTGTACTGACATAAACTATGATACGCTTAGTGCGCCCTATATTTTGCTTGTGAATTTTGTCAGTGTGGAAGTATTAAGGGCTTTACAGCATGGTTGAATAATCCTGCTGTCACTGGGAGAAGAGGGATGCGTTTGCATTTGCTGAGATATTAGCCTTATCCATCCTCTGTCTGTCATTCCATAACGCCACAGTCAACGGCGTCCGCCAGCCAGATCAGTGCTCATGGTTAATGCCATCCTCCTTGGAGGTTAAAGGTTGTGTTGGTTTTTCATTTCAAACTAATGTCAGTTTTCATCTGCCTGAGCTTCCTGCCTGTTTTCTCTGAGTATCTGCTTTGTGTCGTAACATCAGTCGGTAAAAGTAAAAAAAAATCTCAGTAGGACTCTCTTGGTTCCTCCAGGGCGTGAAAATGAAAAATGATCACTCACCCAGATGTGCACCGTGTAATTGTGGTTTGATGATTGGTAGGCTTTATGATTAAAATGCCAACTTTGTCGACTATCATTAAGCTAATCAAAATTCTCATGTGATCTGATGCAGACGAACACTTTACTTTGTGACTGCCAACCATAATCAAATATTCTGAATGAATACCAGACAGCTAAATTGCCGTGCAGAGAAATTCAACTCCGTGTTCGTTGTTAGTTTTTAAAGTTTTGAAGCAAAAAGATCTTTTCATCACTTTTTGTTCAACAAAGTAAAATAACACCATCAGAAATAAATGCCCTGCTTCTTTTTATTTATGGCACTGTCTTGCTGTTGTTAAATTCAGACTATAACGGCAAAATAAAGACCACAGAAACACGTGAAAGTTAGTGTTACCTTCACCAGTTCATCCATCGTTGCAAGTTCTAACATTTACACAAAACACACGTCTCGTCCTGCACCTCGCACGCTGAACGACCAAACCACCAAACAAACCAACCGGTCCTGCAGCCGGAACGACCATAGTTGGTTTGACCCGTCTGACATGACCCATAGAAGTGTATCCTGAAATAGTACCTCTCTCGCAGCAGGTGTGCCACTGTCACCGTGGTTACAACAACAAACACATGTATTGCACCTGTGGCGACATAGTGGATCTTTGTCATTGTGCTAATGATAATCAACACGCAGATAAACTTATAGAACTGTCGTGGTTTGGTTAAGTTTAGGAAAAGATCATAGTTCATCATCATTATTCTTTAAGGTTAGATTACCTTCATCGTCATGGTTACAATGATAAATGTCCCTGTCGTAATAAGATGCCGTCACAGACAACCTGTGGCGAGTCTCAAACAAACATTCACCACGGTGAAGTGCGCTGCTAACATCCGTTAGCAGGCTACATGGTTAATTAGCTGCAGATGTCACTGTGGTACATGCATGCTGGTGGGATATTCAGTAGAACAAACTGTCAAACTGACACGTAGACTACAAGCACGTTCGTTCACAATCAAACCTGGACACGCCCTCCAGCAGCTGAGAGGGAAAGTATTTCCGATATTTCCCCAAAGACTTTTTTTCTTTTCTTTTTGTTAATAATTTAAAAATAATACCCCCATTATTTTTGATGGCAAAAATGGACTAAATGTTGATTTCATTGGGGCTTTAAAATAACTTTTAGTAACAGTCTAATCAATATTAGTTTAACAGGTATGTAGCCACCAGCTGAAATTGTCTGGTTGAGGGATAAAGCTAAGAATCATCTGCATAGTAATGAACTGAGATGCTATTATGAAAACAGATACAGTGAGAACACAATCTGGATTAAATATTACATTCTAAACATTTCAGAGAAGCATACATAAATAATGTAGCTGGCGAAAACAAAACAAAAAGAATCAAACCTGTTCGTTTTAAGGAACATTGCTGGGCAATCTGAGATACACTCCGCTTCACTAAACACTGTATCACAATACTGCACTTCACAGAAATGGCAGCACAGAGAGGCAGCGACAGACACTTGGATTCTGAGATGTGAGCAGTTGCTGGTGCAGCAGCACAGAGGTTGTTTATGCGGTATTGTTCCCACTGCTTACCCACCACAACCAAAGATACTGGTATTTTCTCTAATAGGCTGTAGATGTGGTGATTTATAACATGCAGCAAAATAGGGGACAAAGAGTGAGGGAGAGAGGGAGCGGGAGAGAGGTTCCTGAATGGAAAGCTGAATAATTAGATGAACAGTTCCAAGGCGCCGCTACCATTCCTGTGCCTGGCTGCCTGTCAGTTCTGCCTCCCCTATTTTCTGCCATTTTCCTCCTCCTCCTGGAGCATCGCTTCATCTCTCTCCAGTGGGAATACTTTGGAATGAGCAGACAGGTTTGTGATGGAGCTGCTGTTGTTGATGCTGCTTACTGAAAGCTTTGGTGACCAGTGATGTGTTCCCCATTACAACACTGTCATGCACACTGTATACAAATAGTATGTGTGTGTGTGTGTGTAAGGTGCACAGTTTGCAGAGGCAGACAGTAAAAGAAGGGTGTGTCAGTGTTTTCATGTAGCTGCCGCCCTATCCTTAAAAAATTGTGGTATTTTAATATTATTATATTATTAAAATTAGATTTTTTATTTTCCTGAAAGATAATTGAATAGAGATGAACACCGTGTCTGAACTTGACATGAAGCACCACGCTGCCACTTTAGGAATCTGTTCTTTTTCTACCTTTTATGTTTTGATCAACAGCCTTTTGTGATGTTGACATTACAGAATCCAAATAGACAATTTCAATATTTTTCCAATTAACTGTGTTGCTATGTGTGGATGTAGTAATAATTCATATTCACACTCTCTTTGTTTGCTTAGCTGGCAGCTTCCTTTCACACCCATAAACTAAATTCCTTTTTTTTTCTCGTCATCAAGGCCAATTTTCAAGGTCTCAGTTTTATTATGTGAGGCAGCGACAGTGAGACAGTGAACCTCCCTCAGTCTACTGCTGCCTAACACAAGTATGTACGAGCTCCATTACTGTAGATGTTTACAGGTAGACCCTCCATTCCAGTCATTCGCTCAAATATTTTAAAGTGTATTATCTTCAAATGCCACAGAATATGAAAAGATGGAATATTTCATTATGCAAAACTCCCTCTGCCAATAACCCCCCCCCCCTTTCTATTTGCCTAACCTCTCTCAATTTGTGTTTTTCTCTGTGGAAAACTCCCTTTACTGTTTCTCCCAGACTTCCCAAGGCTATTGCAGAGATATAACAAAGGAGCACGCATACAGACAGAATGAAATGAGGCACTGGGAGCTGACAGAGAAGATAAAGCTGAGAGGTAAAGGAAAACCAAGAGACACTGAAGAGGGACTGGAGATAATTAAAAGGATCTTCAGAGTGATATAGTCCCTAGCACTTGGACTTCCTATTCATTTACACACATATAAATGCCTCTGTAATGTCCCAAAGATGTGTTCAGGACATAAATCTGTGTCTCCTCTCCACCCATATCTTTAATGTGAGTTATGCACAGCAAGTCAGGATTCAACTCATTTTCAGAACAGCAATCTATTGGCAATTTATCACAATCAAGCATGAAAAATATCCTATTATTCAGCTGAAATTCATTTATTCCGGTTTAATGTCATATCCCCTGTTTCTAGGAGAATAATGCAATAGCATTTTTAGGTTTTAATGTCACATTGAAATATGTGCACGATACTAATGAAGCAATTTAGTCACGGAACCTATTGGCATTGTGCTGTTTAACTTTCACTATCCGTAACTGCAGAGTCACCCGTGCATCACACACACACACACACACACACACACACACACACACACACACACACACACGCACACGCACACGCACACGCACACACACACACACACACACAACTGATGAAAGTTTACAGCTCATCCGTCATTTTAATATTTATTCATAGTTAAGAATGGCAGGGGACCTAGCTAATGTTATCTGTTCTGTGCATATTGATCAGCTTCTTTCCAGCGACCTAATTTACTTTTGTTACAACAATGAATGTCATGCACGACTTTTGGCGCTGCCACCCTGCTATGATGAAATGGTGCTAATGGCACTCTGTTGTTTCTGGGGGCTTGTGATCATGGCAGTTCGGTAACAGGTCCGAGGCCAAAGGGATGAACAGCTGATTTTGACTGTTTGACAACCTGTCAGCAACTGGGCTACCACCAGAATGATGTGTGTGTGTGTGTGTGTGTGTGTGTGTGTGTGAGAGAGAGAGTCAAAGAATGGAAGATGAGACAAAAACCACCTGTAACCATGTGGATGGAGATCTCTGTCTGACCACTCATATTCAACTGCTTGTTTGTTTGTAACGTAAATGGGAAAATACTTACCTGATTTTTTTCACCATTTCCAAATAGCAAAAATCATAATTTCTTGGACTGAAAATAGGATTTTAAGATGTTTATAATCACCATTACACTCAAAATGCTCATATGACCAATAATTGCCTCCCACTTATTGACACAGTATAAACATACATGTTACAACATGATATTTATTGATTTCCATTGTAATCTAATGTGTAGGCATGTCACTAATATTAAATGAATTGTGTTTTCTTGTGGGTAAATGGGGGGTAGTGATGAAATCCATGATCACGTGTTGTTAGTATTGATAAATGCACAAGGAGACTGAAAAGAAACACATCCAGACTCATAGATGATTCTTTGTAATAACATGGAGCATCAGAAAGAGGAGACGGGAGTGAAATCAGCTTCATCAGTGCTGTGCTCGATGGCAGCTCCATTTCCTAGAGCCACATTATGTAGAGCAGCAGATGAATGACAGGTGTGCTCTCCTACCCTAATGCACAAATTGCCTCGGCTGCAGAGTGCTCATATGGTTCGCTTTTAACCATAACCACACAAGTGGATTTAGATTTTCAGTGAGACAATTGATACCCAGAAAAAAAGAGAGACAACACTTTAAACAATACCTTTGTCATTTATTAACTGATTGTTGTAGGACTGATTTCAGCTCATCCTTATAGTTGATAGATATTAATTATTGCTGAATGTGAGGGGAGAGAGAGAGGACCGTGTAGATCAAGTGATTTTATTATCTTTGAATATGGATAGAGAAATGATTGGCTGGTGGTGGATGTTTGACAGTTCCAGTATTTCGCTGAGATGTACACATCGTATATTCTGTCAGATCTCACCGTGCATTGCTATGTTATGCTATGTTTTTGCAGCTGAGTCTGATTCTCAGCTGACTGATCTATTGACTGGAAAGGGTTGTTATGATATCAGCTTTTCACTACATGATTAGCATGGCCAATATTAGCACAATATCTAAAGAAAAGTTGAAATAAAAAAATGATAACAATGTTATCAGTCAATTTCATCTTTAGCTTTGCTTACTGTGTGTTTAGTCTCTTTTCTTGGTAAATGAATTAGACTGAGATGTGAGTGTAAGGAGGCGGAGAGAGCTTCCTTTTTTAAAGATCATGGTTATCATCAATACCGGTTTCGTGCCTACTGGCCACTCCGCCCCTCCTCACACCTGTCCCTATTTACCTCATCATCCCCTCTGTATATGCACAGTTTACCTCCCTGGTTCCACGCAGCAGTTGTTAGACCTTTGTTTTCGCACCTTCCCGTTTGCCTTGTTTTTGGAACTTCCAGTAGAGACTCACTGACTCTGTTTTGCTCGTGGGCCTTGAGTTTCTCAGAACGTGAAACTGGCAGCTTTTGCAACTTCTCATGAAAAATTCACAGACTGATAATAAGGGCGTATTTTTCCAGGATCCATTCCTATATGTTATCCCTGGTGGTGTCCAAGCAGAGCTGGCTAATTATAGGCTCACTGAATTCATTTGGAGTGAGAGATGTGAGCCAGGATTCATAGCTGGACTGATAATTGGATTGATCGGGTACTGGGAGATTGCTGCAAACCTTCTCTCATCTAATTTGCTACTGTGGACATTTAAAGTCGTGCAACAGCCTCAACAAATTTAAAGTTTGCATGTTTTTCAGTGTGCAGGTATGTGTTTGTGTGCATTATTTCCAAGCTTTAAATAAATTTCTTCTGCTGGTTTAATCATGGTGCATGCAGCACTCTAAATCCCACAATGAGACGCTCTTGAAAACCAAGTGAAAATTCTCCGGCTGTCTGTCTTACTGCCTGATGCTTAAGTTTTTGGACGAGCCCTTTTCTCATGGCCTGCTCTCAAATATGTGTATGTCGAATCTCCCATGAGAAATGTCTTGCTAAAGGTCTTGCACCAAAATGTCGACAGGCAATAAAACACACACACACCGACACACACACATACACACACACCACAAACAGACACACGCTGTACTTCGAGTGTGAGATGCTTCTCAAGATGAGTAGTTGATTAATTGACAGCTGGTTCACTAACTGGTTCCCCGTCGCTGACAGATGAGGAAGTTTTTACACTAATAGCCATCGGACACCTGCGCGTCTTGTCAGTTTTTCCTTGAGGTTGGTTGACAGTATGAGCGGAGACAGCGAGTGTGATGTAGGAGCGCTGTCAGTCTGATGTCTTATACTCTCGCTGTCGCCTATTCTTCTTCACTCATGCAAAGTGCCATTTATAAATAGACAAAGTAAAAACCATGTGGTGTTTTTGCTGGCATGCGTTTCTTTCAGCTTGTGTGCATCTGAAAAAACAAGCTGAAAACAAGCTGGGACAGACTGAGACATTATATGGGATTTAATTAGAGGTTTTCATACATTATTTTCATGCATTCATATTTACTTTTTTTTCTTTGCTTCATGGTTGTTGTTTATCTCTGATGCACAGCACCCCCTTCTCCTGCATGTGTTATCATTTTAATAAGCTGATGTGCCATAAATAACCTATAAAGATTGAGGAACTGATATGAAATATACTGTACACAGACGAGTCAGATGCTCATATGGCCTCTTCTCAGTATATTTTCTCTCTTTTGCGTGTTTGCATAGACCTTGGCCCTGGGTCTGCCTCTCTCCATCCTCTCTATATCTGCTGCTCTGTTGGCATTGATTATCTCAGACCTGAGGTATCCAGTGTGTGTGTGTGTGTGTGTGTGTGTGTGTGTGTGTGTGTGTTTTACCGTTTCAGGCTTGGCCGCATACTGAGAAGGCATATATCTCTAGAGGTTGTTTCTTAATAGAGCGGATACTGTTGCCCGCCTCACATTGCCACGGGGATGGAGGGAGTGTTGGGTAGTGGGGAGGGATGGAGGAGAAGAAATGGGGAGAGGCAGAGGATGAGAGTATCCACTGCTTACTTGCAGATATGAATGAAATCCTATCTGTTTGATTAGACCTTTGCCTCCACTGGTCACGAATGCTTCTACTGATCTAAATTGAATTGTTTTCTTCAGGAGATATCATGCAGAATGTACCGAAACTTTTGGAACCGCTGGTTTAATCCATTTTAACCATAGTCAGAAATAAAAGGGTCACTTGACCCAAATAAAATAAATAAAAGAAACTAGATACTCCCTGCTCTCTGCGTTATCAGACAGTTTAGGTTTTATATGCTCATATATATTTAGAGATATCTGTCTCTGCCATTCCTCACTCCATTCCATTGCCCCAATGCAATGGAAGAGAATGGAAATATGCTGTGTATGTTATGTATGTTAGAAGGTGACAGCATAAAGCCAGGTTCAGTAGCAACATCTATCTCCAGAGTCTGTGTTTTCTTACTCTCAATGAGCCACAACATCAGTCTTTCCCATGGAGGGGCTCTTATTTTACTAGAAAGTCGGTCCAATGAAAACTGTTCAAGGCGATTGTTTCTGAACGATTATTCAGTTATAAATCCACAGTGGAATATTCCAGTCACACGTCCATGTTTTGGGTTTACTTGCCCAGAGATGTCTGACTTAGATTTCTTCTGTTAGCCTCAAAACAATGGAGGTGACTGGAATTTCACATGTTTTCCCAGAACAAGAGATCCCGTTACTCTGAATAATCAGCCAACATAAGCCTTGAACAGTTTTTCATTGGACCGACTTTCTAGTAAAATAAGAGCCCCTCCCATTTTGGGAAAGACTGATGTTGTGGCTCAATTGAGAGTAAGAAAACACAGAACTCTTGGAGATAGATGTTGCTACTGAACTGGCTTTATGCTTCACTCTA